>NC_135235.1:373495578-373795578 GCF_051348905.1 Ranitomeya variabilis
AGCTGCCGTGAGCGCCTGGATGCTGCTTTGTGCGCCGGGATGCTGCCGTGAGCGCCGGGATGCTGCCGTGAGCGCCTGGATGCTGCCCGTGTGCGCCTGGATGCTGCCGTGTGCGCCGGGATGCTGCCCGTGTGCGCCTGGAAGCTGCCCGTGTGCGCCTGGATGCTGCCGTGAGCGCCTGGATGCTGCCCGTGTGCGCCTGGAAGCTGCCCGTGAGCGCCTGGAAGCTGCCGTGTGCTTGGATGCTGCTTTTTGCGCCGGGATGCTGCCGTGAGCGCCTGGAAGCTGCCGTGTGCGCCTGGAAGCTGCCGTGTGCGCCTGGAAGCTGCCTGCCTCCCAGCACTTGCCTTTATAATCTCACGCATAATTGGCCCTAATCGGATTATTTGCTGCGCTGTGTACAGCCAGTTCCATGGATAGGTCTGCTGGGTCCCACTAATGAGTCACGAGTGCACGCGTCACGTCCCAGCAAACAGCGAGTCGTTTAAAAGCCCGTTGTCCTGGCGGATGGCAGAGCAGAGAGCAGCTCCTTTGGCTGCTGCTGATCACTGATCGGTGGAGGCGTCTGCCCTCACGGGTATGTGCAGTGAGCAGCACATAAGTCGGCTTTATACTTCGTGCAGACTGAATGAGTGATGATGATGAGCCCATGCTCCGTCAGTCCGGGGGGCTTGTAGCCGGCTTTCCCGGTCTTGCGGCCGCCATGCATGTGGCCGTCCTGGGGTCTCTGGAGGAGTTTGTACTCACAGGGTTGTGCTGATCGTGCCCCCTCTCTGAGGCCCAGATTGCTCCCGACGCCCCCGAGCTGCTGGCTGGTAGCTGGCAATCAGCCGCCTAATTGTCAGAGTGAATGGCTGTCAGGGAGCGCCCAGCGCAGAGCTGCGCTTTGGAAGCGGCAGCACAGACAAGTTTGATTTTGTTCTCAGCATGGGGCGGCGGGATTTATAGCCTTCCTCCCCTGTAAATAATATGCAGCGGGACCCCAGCAATTAGTTTTTAAAATGCATCGGAGACAGCGAAAGCCGAAGAAGGGAGGGATGGATGGATGGAGAGCGATCTCAGCTCCAGCCCCAAAGTATCCAAGCCTGAAACATTCAAGTCAGAGGCGACTGATTGGATCAGATCACATAAACCGAAAAAAGGAAAAAAAACTGCGTAATGGCACCTAATTGGTTCTGTAATAGCATTACACAAGGATAATAGCCTGTTATGGCCCTCTGAACTATTAAGAGCTTCCCTGGCGCATTGCCTTGATGATATTAAAGGGGAAATCTAATGATATTTTGGTTATTAAATGCGTGTAATTAATTTATGCACCACTGAAAATAAAGTTTGCCTGATGACCCACTCAAGATACATCAGGAGATCTAAAGTCAGACAGCTGTTGATAGGCTGCTGTTGTCTGCCTGGTGTCTAGACTGTTAGTTCTAGGGTCAGGAATAAGAAGAGTTAATATTTGATAAACCTGGAATTAGTCAACCTATAGTGTGGTGTAACACTGGGGTGAATGGCAGAATTGTGGCATGTCCTTCACCCGTCTACCTGTTCTGTCAGTCCCATCTTGGAATCAGGGGTTAAAACAGGTCTAAATATAAAGCCGAGACAACACCCCGGGTGTTTACCTCTCAAGTCTTCGCGTTCGTCTTGGATGGGTGATAATCAATGTGTTTATACAACAAACGTTGCTGAAATAGATTACTTCACACAGACTCCGTCCATTAGGAGGAAGCTTTTCAGGAATTCACTAGGGAATATATTAGTTTTTCCATTTAAGAAAATGGAATGTACACCCAGGTGAAGTCCTTGTCAGGCTATCCTTCTGGGTATACTGAAAGCAAGCGATGAAGAATTCCAGAAAGGTAGAAAATAATGAATATCACACAACACATGTACAAATATATGAATAATCTATGCTTAAGGAATAGAAGGGGAATATCCAGCGAAGGCTAGAAATCACGCATCTGGTGATAACTATAATGAGAATATTCAAAATGTCAAGAAAATAAAAGAGGTCTGCACATACAAGCCTTTTTTGCTACACTAAGCAAATAGACTTTTGTTTGAAGGCAAAAGTCCTAGCTAGGCTTTCCTTCCCAGGCTTAATGTATTGCTTTAGCCCTGTAGCTAAGTACCCAGGCCAGGCAAAATGGGAGTTCAGGCCTCTGTACACGTTGGATCGCTGTCAGATACACCATGGTTTGACTGACAGCTATCTCACACGAAGCCCCCATACACACGAAGGCTTGGTGACGTCCTCCCGCATTCTCTACCAGAGAGCGGCTGCCACACTCCTCTGACAAAGGTTTATTGCCAGGGAGAAGAAAACATTCAGCAGTCCAAATCCTTCTGTCCTCAACCTCTTCTGTCCAGGGAGAGTGGGAGACCCTCCATACACATTATACGGTCAGCAATCCCGCCAACATTAGCAGATTCATCCGATTTTAGTCAAAGTGCAAAGGGATCTTTACAAAAAATAAGGGCCCCATATACATTAGACTAAAGTCTGAAGTCACTGATATTGAGACAGGATCAAGCAGACAGTCTGACATGTATGTGGCCCCTGATAGCAAATCCTTATCTCCCCCAAAAATCATCTATGTCCAATTTCAGACAGCCGATCCTATTGTTCTCTAAGATATAAGCAACCGCCAGAGGCATCTGGCAGCACCTTTCACATAAAGAACACAGCAGTGCTCGGAAATGCTCCTATGTATGAAGAAGTCAGGCGAGATAGCTGACGGATGAATGATCTAAATTGTCTGGGGGGCTTAAGCATGCCTCATGCATTACAGCTGTTTTGGCAGGTTACATAGTTTTTGTTTGATCTGCAGACAGTACAATTAAACTTGAAAAGGAGAAAACAGCTCCCCCATTTATTGTTCCCATTTGTTATAGTACAATAGAAGATGCTTGTAGGGTAACTAGGCTGCAGTAATCTCAACCTTAGTAGGTAATCCAGCACTCATGGATTCAAATCCACATTCTGCTTTATTTCATCATATTAACATATTCCAAAGTGGTCCAATAACAGCTGAGGAGCGTATAGCCCAGCTCAGCTTCTTAGTCATAGCTTTACGTCATCATCTCATGAAGAAATAAAAGAGGATGTAGGTATTAACCCTTCAGTGTGGCATGATTTACATAGTTTTTGATCTGCAGTGATGCGTTATTTTGGTGGATGACCATACTGCCTTTTGGATCTTGTTGATAATATTCTTTTCTGCTTCTATCAGTTGTTTACCTTCCTATCTCCTTAGATATAACATGTACTAAAGGCTGAGTCACACATAATGATATCGTTAACGATATCGTTGCAACGTCACGCTTTTGGTGACGTAGCAACGATCCCGCTAACAATCTCGTTATGTGTGACAGCGACCAACGATCTGGCCCCTGCTGGGAGATCGTTGGTCGATGGGAATGATCAGGACTAGGGTTGAGCGACCTTGACCTTTTTAGGGTCGAGTCATGTTTTGCGAAACCCGACTTTTTGAAAAGTCGAGTCGGGCGAAATCGGCCGATTACTGCGAAAAGTCGAGGATCGGCCGGAACACGAAACCCTATGCACGTCAATGGGGATTTTTTATTTTTTTATTTTTTTCTTCTCTCTCTCTCTCTCTCTCTCTCTCTCTCTGTCTCTCTCTCTCTCTCTCCCCCCTCCGTCCCAGCCCCGAAAATTTCGTTTTACACATTGCAAATCACTGCTGCGCACAAGCGCTAAAATGATCATAGGCGTGCACGCCCCTAACCCCTATGTCATCACGCTACCCACACTCCTTCATTGGCTGAAAAAATGGCGCTAAACGCATCATACGAAACGCGACTTTGGCGCCAAGATCGCGTACCGCATGGCGGACCCCACACAGGGATCGGGTCGGGTTTCATGAGACGCCGACTTTGCCAAAAGTCGGCGACTTATGAAAATGAAAGATCCGTTTCGCTCAACCCTAATCAGGACCCTTTTTTGGTCGCTGATCACCCGCTGTCATCGCTGGATCGGCGTGTGTGACGCCGATCCAGCAATGTGTTCACTTGTAACCAGGGTAAATAGCGGGTTACTAAGTGCAGGGCCGCGCTTAGTAACCCGATATTTACCCTGGTTACCATTGTAAAAGTTAAAAAAAAAACAGTACATACTCACATTCTGATGTCTGTCACGTCCCCCGGCGTCCACAGGGTTAAAACTGCTTTCGGCAAGAGCGCCGCTAAAATGCACGCGCTGCTGCCGAGAGCTTCCCTGCACTGAATGTGTCAGCGCCGGCCGTAAAGCAGAGCACAGCGGTGACATCACCGCTGTTACTGCCGGCGCTGACACATTCAGTGCACGACTGTGGACGCCGGCGGGGGACGTGACTATCATCAGAATGTGAGTATGTAGTGTTTTTTTTTTTTACTTTTACAATGGTAACCAGGGTAAATATCGGGTTACTAAGCGCGGCCCTGCACTTAGTAACCCGATGTTTACCCTGGTTACCCGGGTGCTGCAGGGGGACTTCGGCATCGTTGAAGACAGTTTCAACGATGCCGAAGTCGTTCCCCTGATCGTTGGTCGCTGGAGAGAGCTGTCTGTGTGACAGCTTCCCAGCGACCACACAACGACTTACCAACGATCACGGCCAGGTCGTATCGCTGGTCATGATCGTTGGTAAGTCGTTTAGTGTAACGGTACCTTAACTGCAAGTGGCCTTTTCCGATGTGTTTTAATATGAGAGCTGTACCTATGTATTGTGCAAACTACTAATTTCACAAAGTTAATTTCTAGAGATGAGCGAACCTTTCAAGGTTTGGTTCGATTCGCTGAACGCTTAGACATTCGCCAAATATGTTCTTCGAACGGTTCGATGAACTTACCCAAGCCTAATTTGATTCAATGGGAGGCCAAATCAAGCGTATACACAACAACTTAAGGGGTGACAAAAAGCTTCTCAAACATCTAAAATTAGGGGCAGACACCATGAAAACTGACATCAATTGACCCAAAGTAGAAATTTACAAATGGCACAGCAGCAGTCAGCCATGGGTCATTCATGAGGTATCAGGGTCTGGGCCAGCATTTACAGCTTTGCATTGAAGTTTCAATGAGGACCTGGTGGTTAAGCGAGCTGTATAAGCCTTCTTAGCTGGGAACCCTGATACCTCATGTAACACCTCCATTTTTTTCCAGCTACACTCAGATGGCGCAAACATCAGTTTCGTACAGTACTATTGGTAGAAAAATGTAAGTAAAGTAACACAGGTTGTTGACTGACCAATTGACCCACAGTAGAACCTTTTATAATGGCACAGAAGCAGTCAGCCATTGGCCATATATGAAGTATCGTGGTCTAGGCCAGCCTTTACAACTTGGAATTGAAGTTTCAATGAAGACCTGATGGTTAAGGGGAGCGGTGTAAGCCTTCTTAGCTGGGAGCCCTGACATCTCATGCAACACCTCCATTTTATTTTTCCTGCCACGCTCAGATGGCAAAAACATCAGTTTCATAGACTACTATTGGTAGAAAATTGTAAGGAGAGTAACAGGGCTGGCTCCAGGTTTTTATGGGCTCTGGGTGAAAGAGTCTCAGTGGGCCCCTTTAACACATACCACAATTCATGATGCACAGATACGGCAGAGAAATATAGGTATAGTGCAACGCCAAAGATTTCACTTCTTACATTACATGAGTGATACCTATAGCTCAGAAACCGAACAGTATAGTCCTCCATGTAGTATTATGGGCACCACATAGTGCTCCATACAAAATAATGAGCCCCATATATTGCTCTATATGGAATAATGAGCACCATATATTGCTCCTTACAGAATAATGAGCCCCATATATTGCTCCATCCAGTATTATGGACACTACATAGTGCTTCATACAGAACAATGGGCCCCATTTATTGCTCCATAAAGTGTTATTGGCACGATATAGTGCTCCATACAAAATAATGAGCCCATATATTGTTCCATACAGAATAATAGACCCCCATAATGCTCCGTACAGAATAATGAGCCCCAAATGTTGCTCCATACAGAATAATGAGTCCCATATATTGCTCCATAAAGTATAATGAGCCACATATAATGCTCCATACAGTATTATGAGCCCCATATAATGCTCCATACAGAATGGGCCCAATATAATGTTCCATTCAGAATAGGCCCCATATAATGCTCCATACAGTATATGATGGGCCCCATATATTGCTCCAAATAGAATGGGTCCCATATAATGCGCCACATATAATGGGCCCTGTCATGGATCCCTTTCCGTTCTGTTACTAATTCGTCACGTATCCGCTCTCAGCACGTGTCTTGGGGTTGTGCCTGCAAGGGTTAATCCATCTTCCCACTCTCAGTCCAGCATTCAACCTCTATCCTATGCTGTGATGGGAGCATAAATCACACACCGACCCAGGCCACACACCCGCTCATACACACTGCCACCACTCACCGAATACATGGGCGATGAGTCCCGGACTATTACTAATACTGACTACCACTCATAAGGCTCATACAGTTTAAGGCTATGGATTCTTTAGACCATTCAAGGTTCAACTTGTTAAAGTTTTGTGCTTTAATACAAAAAGGTTCAGTGCTTACAGTATGAGAAAGGTATAAAATATGATAATAAAAAGACATACAACTATGCAAAACAGTACAAAATAAACAGGAGAAAACTTACAGAAATATCTAACTTGTAGTCTGCTTCTGCTCCCTGAGGGGTGGTGAATATGGAGATGGTGGAGCACATCAGCTTCCCAGGCTGCCCTCACATGTGAACAATTTTGAATGTATACAAGCCAAATCCAAATTTATAGAGTCAACCTGGAGGTCAGATTTCTAGACCAGCCCCTCAAGTTGATATTCTAATTGCTTGTTTTTGATTGGACCACGGCCTCGCCCCCAATGAATATATTATTTCTCTGAGATTCTTCCTGTAAAGTGACATCTCTCTTCCAAAGAGCTAGGAGGTGTGAAATGTTCCCTTTCTTCTTGGTTCCCAGCACGACCCCCTGGTGAGATTTGGAGACAGAAGTCTGCTGTCTCAGGAAAATACGCATTAACACCTGGGTAAGACCTGCAGCCTTCAGTACAGATGTTACATTATTACTACAGTAGTCACACAATAAACCTATACATAGTTCACTGCACACACACACATATATATATATATATATATATATATATATATATACACATATTTCACCACAGGCCCCATATGATGCGCCATATATAATTGGCCCCATAAGATGCTCCATATATCATGAGCACCATACACTGCTCCATATGTAATTGGACCCGTAAGGTGCTGAATATGTAATTCGACCCATAAAATGCTCCATATGCAATTGGCCCCATATACTGCTCCACATATAATTGGCCCCATATACTGCTCCATATATAATTATCCCCACATATATATATTGTAGCATAGCCCCTACTACGTGTCTTGGGGGACACTCGCTTGGCACGGGATTAATGCACTCAGGCATGGTTTTCTATCACAACAGAGTCTTTTAGGTTTATTTCACACAACATAAACCATATCCTTAAGAACTTAGTAACAGTTTATACACCATCTGGACGTATTCAACTTCACAACAGTTCGTCTCTGACCCTGGTCAGCATTACACACGGTTTTCAGACCGTTACCTATTGGCAACCTTCACAGGTTCCTGGACACCTCTTGGCCTCAGAGGTGCCCCAGACACAATGTCTCTCTTTTCCTTTCACTCTGACCCCAGTCAGTACAACACGGATCTCCATCCGTTACCTGTTGGTGCCGCACAAGTTCTCGGATACCTCTCTTCCTCAGAGGCATCCTGCAGACATTCACACTCTGTCTTTCCTTTTCCCTGACCCCGGTCAGTACAACACGAATCTCCATTCGTTACCTGTCATTGCTGCACAGGTTCTTGGATACCTCTCTTCACCAGAGGCATCCTTCCAACATTCTCACTCTGACCCCGGTCAGTACAACACGGATCTCCATCCGTTCCACAGCCTGGTCTGTGCGAGGTCCAGAGCCCCTGCCATGTGCTCTTCAGGGAGCCGCCACTCCCAACACATGGGGCTCTCTCCAGGACCTTCCAGCACAGACCATTCAGATCCACACTCAGAGCCCATGTGACCATCCCTCAGTCATATTATATAGTACTAACCACTCCCACAGGTGGGAGTGTGGATGTGTGGCTAGTTTGTCCCGCCCATCTCACACAACTAGCCTAGTAAGTCTCTCTTACAACAATACAAACTCTTGAGGGACTACAGGTCCCAGAACAACAACATTGAATCAGACTTACCACGCAGACTCCCTCTGCGACACATATCGGCCATTCACAACACTGCCAGTCACTGTTTTACCACCATTATCACAACAGATATGCCTCCATGCATATCCCAAGGAGGACACACAGTGCCCCCTAGCTGCCACAGGGGTCACTACACCACTATATATATATATATATATATATACATATTTCACCACTGGGGTTGAGCGAAACGGATCGTTCATTTTCATAAGTCGCCGACTTTTGGCAAAGTCGGCGTCTCATGAAACCGAGCCGATCCCTGTGTGGGGTCTGCCATGCGGTACGCGACTTTCACGCCAAAGTCGCGTTTCAATGACGCTAAAAGCGCCATTTCTCAGCCAATGAAGGTGGACGCAGAGTGTGGGCAGCGTGATGACATAGTTCTCAGTCCCCACCATCTTAGAGAAGGGCATTGCAGTGATTGGCTTGCTTTCTGCGGCGTCACAGGGGCTATAAAGGGGCGTTCCCGCCGACCGCCATCTTACTGCTGCTGATCTGAGCGTAGAGAGAGGTTGCTGCAGCTTCTTCGGAAGCAGGGATAGTGATAGGCAGGGTACATAAACCTGCAAACCGCTTGTGCTGTAGCGATTTCCACTGTCCAACACCACCATTTGATTGCAGGGACAGTGGAAGCTACATTTTTTTTTCCTCAGCGCTGTAGCTCATTGGGCTGCACTAGAAGCCTCCCTGACCCTGATAGCTGTGTTGCTGTGCCTGTGTGTACGCCGCTGTGTAAACCAACTGCTTTTTTCAAAGCACAAATCCTGTTTTTCCTTCCTTTCTGCACAGCTATCTTGTGTGTTTGTCCACACTTTTGTGTGCAGCAGTCCTTGTTATAGCTGCCTGCCATACTTTTCTGAGATAACTGCAGGGAGATAAATATTGGCAAGTCTGCCTCTGTGCCATTGCTGTGTGTGGCATCTGTCTGTCATTGTGTGGCACCGAAAACACTGTGTAATACTTAGCCATTTTTTTTTTTTGGGGGGGGTACATTCTCCCTTTTCCAAAAAAAAAATTAGTGGGAGATAAATATTGGCAAGTCTGCCTCCGTGCCATTGCTGTGTGTGGTATCTGTCTCTCATTGTGTGCCACCGAAAACACTGTGTAATACTTGGCCATTTTTTTTTTTTGCTAAATTCTCCCTTTTAAAAAAAAAAAAATTAGTGGGAGATAAATATTGGCAAGTCTGCCTCCGTGCCATTGCTGTGTGTGGCATCTGTCTGTCATTGTGTGGCACCGAAAACACTGTGTAATACTTGGCCATTTTTTTTTTGCTAAATTCTCCCTATTCCAAAAAAAAAAATAGTGGGAGATAAATATTGGCAAGTCTGCCTCCATGCCATTGCTGTGTGTGGTATCTGTCTCTCATTGTGTGCCACCGAAAACACTGTGTAATACTTGGACATTTTTTTTTTTCTAAATTCTCCCTTTTCCAAAAAAAAAATTAGTGGGAGATAAATATTGGCAAGTCTGCCTCCGTGCCATTGCTGTGTGTGGCATCTGTCTGTCATTGTGTGGCACCGAAAACACTGTGTAATACTTGGCCATTTTTTCTTTTTTTTTGCTAAATTCTCCCTTTTCCAAAAAAAAAATTAGTGGGAGATAAATATTGGCAAGTCTGCCTCCGTGCCATTGCTGTGTGTGGCATCTGTCTGTCATTGTGTGGCACCGAAAACACTGTGTAATACTTGGCCATTTTTTCTTTTTTTTTGCTAAATTCTCCCTTTTCCAAAAAAAAAATTAGTGGGAGATAAATATTGGCAAGTCTGCCTCCGTGCCATTGCTGTGTGTGGCATCTGTCTGTCATTGTGTGGCACCGAAAACACTGTGTAATACTTGGCAATTTTTTTTTTTTTTCTAAATTGTCCCTTTTCCCCAAAAAAAATTAGTGGGAGATAAATATTGGCAAGTCTGCCTCCGTGCCATTGCTGTGTGTGGCATCTGTCTGTCATTGTGTGGCACCGAAAACACTGTGTAATACTTAGCCATTTTTTTTTTTTGGGGGGGGTACATTCTCCCTTTTCCAAAAAAAAAATTAGTGGGAGATAAATATTGGCAAGTCTGCCTCCGTGCCATTGCTGTGTGTGGTATCTGTCTCTCATTGTGTGCCACCGAAAACACTGTGTAATACTTGGCCATTTTTTTTTTTTGCTAAATTCTCCCTTTTAAAAAAAAAAAAATTAGTGGGAGATAAATATTGGCAAGTCTGCCTCTGTGCCATTGCTGTGTGTGGCATCTGTCTGTCATTGTGTGGCACCGAAAACACTGTGTAATACTTGGCCATTTTTTTTTTGCTAAATTCTCCCTATTCCAAAAAAAAAAATAGTGGGAGATAAATATTGGCAAGTCTGCCTCCATGCCATTGCTGTGTGTGGTATCTGTCTCTCATTGTGTGCCACCGAAAACACTGTGTAATACTTGGACATTTTTTTTTTTCTAAATTCTCCCTTTTCCAAAAAAAAAATTAGTGGGAGATAAATATTGGCAAGTCTGCCTCCGTGCCATTGCTGTGTGTGGCATCTGTCTGTCATTGTGTGGCACCGAAAACACTGTGTAATACTTGGCCATTTTTTCTTTTTTTTTGCTAAATTCTCCCTTTTCCAAAAAAAAAATTAGTGGGAGATAAATATTGGCAAGTCTGCCTCCGTGCCATTGCTGTGTGTGGCATCTGTCTGTCATTGTGTGGCACCGAAAACACTGTGTAATACTTGGCCATTTTTTCTTTTTTTTTGCTAAATTCTCCCTTTTCCAAAAAAAAAATTAGTGGGAGATAAATATTGGCAAGTCTGCCTCCGTGCCATTGCTGTGTGTGGCATCTGTCTGTCATTGTGTGGCACCGAAAACACTGTGTAATACTTGGCCATTTTTTTTTTTTTTCTAAATTGTCCCTTTTCCCCAAAAAAAATTAGTGGGAGATAAATATTGGCAAGTCTGCCTCCGTGCCATTGCTGTGTGTGGCATCTGTCTGTCATTGTGTGACACCGAAAACACTGTGTAATACTTGGCCATTTTTTTTTTTTGGGGGGGGTACATTCTCCCTTTTCCAAAAAAAAAATTAGTGGGAGATAAATATTGGCAAGTCTGCCTCTGTGCCATTGCTGTGTGTGGTATCTGTCTCTCATTGTGTGCCACCAAAAACACTGTGTAATACTTGGCCATTTTTTTTCTTTTTGCTAAATTCTCCCTTTTCCAAAAAAAAAATTAGTGGGAGATAAATATTGGCAAGTCTGCCTCCGTGCCATTGCTGTGTGTGGTATCTGTCTCTCATTGTGTGCCACCGAAAACACTGTGTAATACTTGGCCATTTTTTTTTTTTTGCTAAATTCTCCCTTTTAAAAAAAAAAAATTAGTGGGAGATAAATATTGGCAAGTCTGCCTCCGTGCCATTGCTGTGTGTGGCATCTGTCTGTCATTGTGTGGCACCGAAAACACTGTGTAATACTTGGCCATTTTTTTTTTGCTAAATTCTCCCTATTCCAAAAAAAAAAATAGTGGGAGATAAATATTGGCAAGTCTGCCTCCATGCCATTGCTGTGTGTGGTATCTGTCTCTCATTGTGTGCCACCGAAAACACTGTGTAATACTTGGACATTTTTTTTTTTTCTAAATTCTCCCTTTTCCAAAAAAAAAATTAGTGGGAGATAAATATTGGCAAGTCTGCCTCCGTGCCATTGCTGTGTGTGGCATCTGTCTGTCATTGTGTGGCACCGAAAACACTGTGTAATACTTGGCCATTTTTTCTTTTTTTTTTGCTAAATTCTCCCTTTTCCAAAAAAAAAATTAGTGGGAGATAAATATTGGCAAGTCTGCCTCCGTGCCATTGCTGTGTGTGGCATCTGTCTGTCATTGTGTGGCACCGAAAACACTGTGTAATACTTGGCCATTTTTTCTTTTTTTTTGCTAAATTCTCCCTTTTCCAAAAAAAAAATTAGTGGGAGATAAATATTGGCAAGTCTGCCTCCGTGCCATTGCTGTGTGTGGCATCTGTCTGTCATTGTGTGGCACCGAAAACACTGTGTAATACTTGGCCATTTTTTTTTTTTTGGGGGGGGTACATTCTCCCTTTTCCAAAAAAAAAATTAGTGGGAGATAAATATTGGCAAGTCTGCCTCCGTGCCATTGCTGTGTGTGGTATCTGTCTCTCATTGTGTGCCACCAAAAACACTGTGTAATACTTGGCCATTTTTTTGTTTCTTTTTGCTAAATTCTCCCTTTTCCAAAAAAAAAATTAGTGGGAGATAAATATTGGCAAGTCTGCCTCCGTGCCATTGCTGTGTGTGGTATCTGTCTCTCATTGTGTGCCATCGAAAACACTGTGTAATACTTGGCCATTTTTTTTTTTTGCTAAATTCTCCCTTTTCCAAAAAAAAAAAATTAGTGGGAGATAAATATTGGCAAGTCTGCCTCCGTGCCATTGCTGTGTGTGGCATCTGTCTGTCATTGTGTGGCACCGAAAACACTGTGTAATACTTGGCCATTTTTTTTTTTTTTTTTGCTAAATTCTCCCTTTTCCCCCCAAAAAAATAGTGGGAGATAAATATTGGCAAGTCTGCCTCCGTGCCATTGCTGTGTGTGGCATCTGTCTGTCATTGTGTGGCACCGAAAACACTGTGTAATACTTGTCCATTTTTTTTTTTTTCTAAATTCTCCCTTTTCCAAAAAAAAAAATTAGTGGGAGATAAATATTGGCAAGTCTGCCTCCGTGCCATTGCTGTGTGTGGCATCTGTCTGTCATTGTGTGGCACCGAAAACACTGTGTAATACTTGGCCATTTTTTTTGGGGGGGGGTACATTCTCCCTTTTCCAAAAAAAAAATTAGTGGGAGATAAATATTGGCAAGTCTGCCTCCGTGCCATTGCTGTGTGTGGTATCTGTCTCTCATTGTGTGCCACCGAAAACACTGTGTAATACTTGGCCCTTTTTTTTTTTTTTCTAAATTCTCCCTTTTCCAAAAAAAAAATAGTGGGAGATTAAGATTGGCATTTCTGCTTGAGTGCTGGTCCTGTGTGTGCCATCTGTCTCAAATTATTGGGGCACAGAAAACCTAGTGTGTAACATTGGGCCTGATTTTCCTTTCAGTGTCAGGCACCTATAAAGGTATATATAAATCCTACAGAAGTTTGAGTTCACCTGATAAGTTGTTTTACAGTAACAAATAACGTTACTTTGGTTACGTTTTGCAAACAATGATGAAGTCTAGTGGATGAGGTCGTGGCCGTGGGCGGTCATTGTCAGCTGGTAATGATGGTAGTGGTGGTGGAGCATAAGGTGGTCATGGTAAAAGCAGTACAGCACCTAAGTCTCGAGTTGTTGAGCCAGGTTCGTTGTCTGGCTACACAAGGCCTCGAACACTCTCTTTTCTGGGAGTAGGAAAACCACTTTTGAAGCCGGAGCAGGAGGAACAAGTATTGGCTTTCATTGCTGACTCTGCCTCTAACTCTTTCGCCTCCTCCTCGGAAAGTGCCAAATGTCAGCAGTGCATCGTCAGTGGGTGCTCCCGGTCAGGAACAAGTCGCTTCCTTGTGTCCTTCACTAAAAACAACAGTGAAGGATGCGTCAGTCGACACAACAGGTTACTCCATGGAGCTCTTTACACATACCGTTCCTGGGTTACACAGTGAAACAGTTAACAGGCTATGCCCATTAGAAGTTGAATCGGACATGGAGTGCACAGATGCACAGCCACAGCCAGATTACTATGCTGTTCCTTTGACTCAGACCAGAACATTGCCCTCGCAGTGTACTGAGGCAGAATCAAAACCAGCGGAGACTATGGTGCTCCGTCACGAACGCAATACCACCGGCTTACACGGTGACACAGACGAAGTTGCACACGACATAGAAGAGGAGGTCATAGATGACCCAGTTGTGGACCCCGATTAGCAGCCATTGGGGGAACAGGGTGCAGGCGGCAGTAGTTCTGAAGCGGAGGAGGAGGAGCCGCAGCAGACATCAACATCACAACAGGTTCCATCTACCGGGCCCGTATCTGGCCAAAAACGCGTGGCAAAACCTAAACCAGTTGGAGGACAGCGTGGCCATCCGGTTAAAGAAGCTCAGTCTGCAATGCCTGAAAAGGTATCCGATAGTAGAAAGAGTGCAGTCTGGCATTTTTTTAAACAACATCCAAATGATCAGCGCAAAGTCATCTGTCAAAAATGTTCAACTACCTTAAGCAGAGGTCAGAATCTTAAAAGTCTAAATACAAGTTGCATGCATAGACATTTATCCACCATGCATTTGCAAGCCTGGACTAACTACCAAACGTCCCTAAAGGTTGCAGCACCCTCGGCCAATGAAGCTAGTCAGCAACGCTACATCCCTTCCCTCCCTGTAAGCCGACCATTTCCCACACCACCTGCAGTATCTGTGCAGCTTTCGTCGCCAGGCCAAAGCAGTCAGGGAATCACCAGGTTAGTAGTAGGAAACACTGCATGTAGGGCACCGGCAAGAATACCATCTCCAACCCTCTCTCACTCACCCATGTCCACCGGCACCACTGCTAGTTCCACGATCTCCAGCTCTCCAGTCCAGCTCACCCTACATGAGACTCTTGTTAGGAAAAGGAAGTACTCATCCTCGCATCCGCGTACACAGGGTTTGAACGCCCACATTGCTAGACTAATCTCATTAGAGATGATGCCCTACCGGTTAGTTGAAAGCGAAGCTTTCAAAGCGCTGATGGACTATGCTGTACCACGCTACGAGCTACCCAGTCGGCACTTCTTTTCTAGAAAAGCCATCCCAGCCCTCCAACAGCATGTTAAAGACCGCATCGTCCATGCACTCAGGCAGTCTGTGACTACAAAGGTGCACCTGACAACAGATGCATGGACCAGTAGGCATGGCCAGGGACGCTACGTGTCCATCACGGCACACTGGGTGAATGTGGTGGATGCAGGCTCCACAGGGGACAACAATATTGGGACAGTTCTGCCTAGCCCACGGTCAAGGAAAGAGTTGGCTGTAGGCGTTCGCCCCCCCTCCTCCTCTTCCTCCTCCTCCTGCAGAAGCGAGAGCTCGTCCACAGACCGCAGTCGCACATCCACTCCATCCGCAGCTGCCACTGTTGCACACCAGGTGTGCCATTATGGGACAGCTAGTGGCAAGCGTCAGCAGGCTGTATTGGCAATGAAGTGTTTGGGCGACAACAGACACACCGCGGAAGTTCTGTCCGAGTTCTTGCAGAAAGAAACTCAGTCATGGCTGGGCACTGTACATCTTGAGGCAGGCAAGGTAGTGAGTGATAACGGAAGGAATTTCATGGCTGCCATAGCCCTTTCCCAACTGAAACACATTCCTTGCCTGGCTCACACCTTAAACCTGGTGGTGCAGTGCTTCCTGAAAAGTTATCCGGGGTTACCCGACCTGCTCCTCAAAGTGCACAGACTTTGCTCGCATATCCGCCGTTCGCCTGTACACTCCAGCCGTATGCAGAACTATCAGCGCTCTTTGAACCTTCCTCAGCATCGCCTAATCATCGACGTTGCAACAAGGTGGAACTCCACACTGCACATGCTTCAGAGAGTGTGCGAACAGAGGCGTGCTGTTATGTATTTGTTGGAGGATACACGGGCAGGCAGTTGGATGGCAGACATGGAGTTGGCAGGTGAGCAGTGGTCGAAGCTACAAGACCTGTGTCAAGTCCTTCAGTGTTTTGAGGAATGCACACGGCTGGTTAGTGCAGACAACGCAATAATAAGCATGAGCATCCCCCTAATGCGTCTGCTGATGCAAAGTTTGACGCACATAAAGGAGCAGGCGTCTGCAGCCGAGGAAGAGGAAAGCCTTGATGACAGTCAGCTATTGTCTGGTCAGGGCCGTGTAGAGGACGCAGTAGCGGGCGAAGAGGAGGAGGAGCACGAGGAGGATGATGGGGATGAGTACTTTTTTACTGAGGAAGCTTCTCCTGGGCCAACAGAAATTAGTGGCGTTGCAAGGCCGGGTTCTGTTTTTGTAAGGGAGACAAGTGACGTAGATTTGCCTGTAACTGCCCCTCAAACCAGCACAACCGCAGATTTGCCAACTGGAACTTTGGCCCACATGGCGGATTATGCCTTACGTATCCTCAAAAAGGACCCACGCATTATTAAAATGATGAGCGATGACGATTACTGGTTGGCCTGCATCCTTGACCCTCGCTATAAAGGCAAATTGCAAAATATTATGCCACATGAGAACCTCGAACAAATATTAGCAACCAAACAAGCTACTCTTGTAGACCGTTTGATTCAGGCATTCCCAGCACACAGCGCCGGTGATGGTTCTCACACGAGCTGCAGGGGGCTACAGGGCAGAGGTGTTAGAGGTGCACAGATCAGAAGTGGCGTTGGACAGAGGGGTTTTCTGACCAGGTTGTGGAGTGATTTTGCAATGACCGCAGACAGGACAGGTACTGCAGCACCTATTCAAAGTGACAGGAGACAACATTTGTCCAGTATGGTTACTAACTATTTTTCAGTCCTTATTGATGTTCTCCCTCAACCGTCATTCCCATTTGATTACTGGGCATCCAAATTAGACACTTGGCCTGAATTGGCAGAATATGCGTTGCAGGAGCTTGCTTGCCCAGCAGCTAGTGTGCTATCAGAAAGAGTATTCAGTGCTGCTGGTTCAATATTAACCGAAAAAAGGACTCGTCTGGCTACCCAAAATGTGGATGATCTCACCTTCATTAGAATGAACCACTCCTGGATTTCAAATTATTTTGCCCCACCTTTCCCGGCTGACACCTAGCTTTCCTATAAAAAGGTCTTGTTGTGGACTGGTCTTACTGAGTGTTAAAATCTCTTAATTTGCAGCAGCTGTTTGACCAGCATACGACATGTTTACACATCCCCCAATGGGAAAACTCCCCCCACGGGGCCGTTGTCTCACTCTCGACACTTGGCGCAAGCACCCGTTAGTTACAGTGCTGTTTGTCAGAAGAGGTGGGTGTGCTCGCTTTTGGTCGACGGCACTGCCACTGGGTCCCTCATAGTACAATGTAGTGTCTCTGGCGGTGGTGGTGCGCACCCAACGTCAGACACACCGTTGTAACATGAGGGGCCATGGGGCGGTACCGCCGGCCACAAGAGAGTCCCCCCCCCCAGCTGAAACTGTGCTCTACCACGTGCCAAATTATCTCGCACAGCTCCACCAATGTTTAGTCTATGCGCTGACATCATTCAATGCCTGGCACTGACAATCAATACCAATTTGTTGGCATCTATGATGATAGTTACAGTAGTCTGGGTCAGTGTCCTATATTGACACCAGTAAATACTAATTTACTGCCAAATTACTTTGTCATAAACTCTGCAGATGAGCCCACCCCTGTACCTAAGCATGCCACCCTTTTTTTTATTTATAGTTGTTTTGCGAGACATTAACATCTATTTATTTTTTGGGAGTACTAACTGTGTCAGACACTTCTTGCAATACTCCTCCACTGACCACAATGCTGCCTGCCTGTGTATCCATGTAACCGATTTTAAACTGCCATGCCTGCCTATTGTTTGTTATTTTAGGCCTTTGATAGCCTGTCTGCGGCCCCTACCTGCAATACTCCTCCACTGACCACAATGCTGCCTGGAGTGCCTGCCTGTGTATCCATGTAACCGATTTAAAACTGCCATGCCTGCCTATTGTTTGATATTTTAGGCCTTTGATAGCCTGTCTGCAGCCCCTACTTGCAATACTCCTCCACTGACCACAATGCTGCCTGCCTGTGTATCCATGTAACCGATTTAAAACTGCCATGCCTGCCTATTGTTTGTTATTTTAGGCCTTTGTTAGCCTGTCTGCGGCCCCTACTTGCAATACTCCTCCACTGACCACAATGCTGCCTGCCTGTGTATCCATGTAACCGATTTTAAACTGCCATGCCTGCCTATTGTTTGTTATTTTAGGCCTTTGATAGCCTGTCTGCGGCCCCTACTTGCAATACTCCTCCACTGACCACAATGCTGCCTGCCTGTGTATCCATGTAACCGATTTTAAACTGCCATGCCTGCCTATTGTTTGTTATTTTAGGCCTTTGATAGCCTGTCTGCGGCCCCTACCTGCAATACTCCTCCACTGACCACAATGCTGCCTGGAGTGCCTGCCTGTGTATCCATGTAACCGATTTAAAACTGCCATGCCTGCCTATTGTTTTTTATTTTAGGCCTTTGATAGCCTGTCTGCGGCCCCTACTTTCAATACTCCTCCACTGAACACAATGCTGCCTGGAGTGCCTGCCTGTGTATCCATGTAACCGATTTAAAACTGCCATGCCTGCCTATTGTTTGTTATTTTAGGCCTTTGTTAGCCTGTCTGCGGCCCCTACTTGCAATACTCCTCCACTGACCACACCAATGCTGCCCGTGTACCCCTGGAACCTATTTAAAAGTTCATAGAGCCTAGTTATATATTTTATTTACTATTAATAAGGCCATGATGGACTACGCTGTACCACGCTATAAGCTAACCAGTCGACACTTCTTTTGCGAGAAAAGCCATCCCAACCCTCCACCAGCATGTAAAAGACCGCATTGTCCATGCACTCTGGCAATCTGTGAGTACAAAGGTACACCTGACAACAGACGCATGGACCTGTAGGCATGGCCACGGAAGATTACGTGTCCATTAAGGCACAATGGGTTAATGTGGTGGATGCATGGTCCACAGGGGACAGCCTACTAAGTCTGTCTGCAGTCCCTAATTCAAATTGTCCTCCACTGTCTAAATCGGAGCTTCCACCTTCTGGCTTTCGGCCTATAGTATCAGAAATTAAACTGCATTTGGCCTTTAACTTTGGTTACGGCCTACTAACGGTGTCTGCCCCTGCCTGGTGTTTGTCCTCAACTGAATAAAGCTGAGCTTCAACCTTCTGGCTTTCGGCCTATAGTATCAGATATTAAACTGCATTTGGCCTTTAACTTTGGTTACGGCCTACTAACGGTGTCTGCCCCTGCCTGGTGTTTGTCCTCAACTGAATAAAGCTGAACTTCAACCTTCTGGCTCTCATTAAGTGCTGTTTTTTTAAAAAATTGGTGGTTAGGGCCTACTAACGGTGTCTGCCCCTGCCTGGTGTTTGTCCTCAACTGAATAAAGCTGAGCTTCAACCTTCTGGCTCTCATTAAGTGCTGTGTTTTTAAAAATTGGTGGTTAGGGCCTACTAACGGTGTCTGCCCCTCCCTGGTGTTTGCCCTCAACTGAATAAAGCTGAGCTTCCACCTTCTGGCTTTCGGCCTATAGTATCAGATATTAAACTGCATTTGGCCTTTAACTTTGGTTACGGCCTACTAACGGTGTCTGCCCCTGCCTGGTGTTTGTCCTCAACTGAATAAAGCTGAGCTTCAACCTTCTGGCTCTCATTAAGTGCTGTGTTTTTAAAAATTGGTGGTTAGGGCCTACTAACGGTGTCTGCCCCTCCCTGGTGTTTGCCCTCAACTGAATAAAGCTGAGCTTCAGTCTTAGGCTTTTGGCCTAAAGTATCAGATATTAAACTGCATTTGGCCTATTAGTGTGTTTGGGCCCTTAAAACAGTGTCTGCTGCTCCTGGGTTTGCTACTCCACTGAACAAAGCAATGCCGCCTGTTTAGTCCTGTTACCAATTTTGAACTGCATGTAGCCTACTTTATTCTTTGGCCCTATATCTGTTTCCTCCTCATCCTGCCCATTGCCCAGCCACTGCTAGATGAGTCTGCTGGTACATTGACCTAGACCACTACATTCCCCTTGCACTCTACACAGCCAGAATCTGACCCTGCTGAAAGTAAGGTTCCCCTTCCCGCATGTTATACCACCTTACACAGGGACAAAGAGGAAGGTGCAGATGAAAGTGCAGGTTCCTTCATCAGGTGGGGTGGGCATACTTGTTGGCGACGTCACTGGCACAGGGCCCCTCAGAGTACGCAAAAGTGTCGCTGGTGGTGGGAGGCGCCCCCGCCGTGCAAACACACCGCTGTACTTTGAGGGGCCCTGTTCCAGTGCCAATGCGAACAAGTGTGCCCCCCTGCTTGCTCAGGATCACAGCACTTGCAACGTTGAAATACTTACCTCTCCCTGCTCCACCGCCGTGACGTAGTCCACGATTCCTGGGCCCACTAAAACCTTGAACCAGCCCTACCCCCCACAAATTTGCCAAATGACCCCCAAGTTCCATTGAACAACTATTATTATAAAGTTAATTAAGATTGACAAGCTTCAGAAACAAGAATGGATGTTTTTGGCATTAAAATGGGCACTGTAGGTGTTTTCCTGGCCTCCACTCACTGTCGACTATGCTTCCCCATTGACTTGCATTGGGTTTCGTGTTTCGGTCGATCCCGGACTTTTAGCGATAATCGGCCGACTGCACTCGACTCGACTCTGGACAAAGTCGGGTCTCACAAAACCCGACTCGATCTTAAAAAAATGAAAGTTGCTCAACCCTATTCACCACACCTCCCTCCTTATGAACGTGCATGGGGGTTGACTTACAGGTCAGCTCCCGAGCACGCATCTGGTTCTGCCCCACCTTGGCGAGATAGGCCATCAGCATTGCCATGATCGACTCCATTCTTATGCTGAATTGTGAAATCATATTGCTGTAATATCAGACTCCAACTAAGAAATTTTCCTTTGTCTCCAACTACTCTGTTGAGCCAACTCAATGGGTTATGATCTGTGATCAGGGTGAAGTTGCGCCCATAGAGGTATGGTTGCAGCTTCTGCAGAGCCCACACAATTGCCAAACATTCCTTTTCAATGGTGGCATAAGCCACTTCCCTGGGCAGGAGTACCTGTCAATATCCCCTATTTAGGTCCATGATGGTGAGGAACGATGCTTTAGAGAGCTACTCTAACAGCTCGTCTATCCTTGGCATGGGGTAGACCTCACATGTAGTTAGTACATTTAATTTCCTGTAGTCTACACAGAACCGGGTAGTACAGTCCTTTTTTGGGACAAGAACCACAGGCGAGTCGCAGGCACTCTGGGATTTTTGTATCACTTTGAGGTTCAGCATCTCCTCTACCTGTTCCCTCATGTGTGCCTTCACCTCTGCTGACACACGGTATGCAGACTGCCATACTGGGGGATTAGTACTAGCGTCCACATGGTGAGCTGCTAAGTGCATTCTCCCAGGCTCCCCTGTGAAGACTTCGGTGAACTCGCTGAGCGCTCCCATCAGCTCAGACCTCTGACTGTGTGATAGCTCAGGGTTAAACTCTGCTGACTCCAGGGACTCCGTGTACTGAGTCCCGCCCCCACATCTAGTAACAGATCAGCCTTCCCCTCTTCAGGCAGGCTACAGACAGGTAAGACACAGGTCTCCTTGTCATGATGAGCCTTCAGCATATTCACATGAAATACTTTCTGAAGCTTTGCATGCTCATCTAATGTCACCACATAATTAACATCATTTAACCACTTATGTACAGTGTATGGCCCATCCCATGCGGCCTGCAATTTATTCTGTAACATAGGGACCAACACCAAAACCTTCTGCCCCTCCTCGTAGGCCCTCAGTCTGGCATTACGGTCGTACCAGACCTTCTGGTTGATTTGGGCTTGGGTCACGTTCTCATGGGCCTGGTTGCTCAGTTTTTGCATTCTCTCTCTGAGCCGCAGCACATATTCAACCACTGAGACTCCCGTAGTTTTGGGGTCATCCTCCCAACAGTCCTTAATCAAATCAAGTGGCCCCCTGACCCTCCTCCAATAAACCAGTTCAAAGGGGAGAATCCTGTAGACTCCTGGGGTAACTCTCTGTAGGCAAACAACAGATGGGGGAGGTACCACTCCCAGTCTCTCCCTTCAGTCTCCACCAGCATTTTGAGCATTTGCTTTAATGTTCCATTAAAATGCTCGCAGAGTCCGTTGGTTTGGGGATGATAGGCGCTGGCCACAACATGCTGCACTTGTATTTTCTCGCAGAGGCTTTCCATTAGAACGGACATGAACTGGGTTCCCTGATCGGTTAACATTTCCCTGGGGAAACCCATGTTAGAGAACACAGTCAGTAAAGCATCCGCCACTTTGTCTGCCCGGATGGAGGACAGTGCCACAGCTTCCGGGTATCATGTAGCATAGTCCACCACTGTGAGGATGTACTTTCTGCCCGAGCTGATAGGGATTGCAAATGGCCCTATGATATCCACAGCCACTCACTGGAAAGGCTCATCGATCACGTGCAGTGTTATCAATGGAGCTTTCTGTATATTCCCGGACTTTCAAACTCTCTGACAAACTACATATGATCGACAGTAATTGGCAATATCTGTCCCCATCTTGGGCCAATAGAAGTTATGTGTCAGGCGAGCTTTAGTCTTTTGTATTCCAAGGTGTCCGGCCAGAGGAATTTCATGGGCAATTCTCAGCAATTGTTCCCTAAATGGATAAGGGATGATTAGCCGCCTTTCATAGTCCCAAGATTCTGTAGTATCCATGGGGAGTGTCTCTTTATACAGTCTGCCCTGGTCCCAGTATACTCTCTCTTTGTCAGAAGCAACAGGGGGTCATTCTGCAAGGCATCTGAGCTCCTCCAGACTGACATCTGTTCACAGGGCCTCCTGGAAGCTCTGACTGTCAGTCTGCAGGCCCTGGCCTAGTGTGACTGCCAGGCCCTGGTCTGAAGCTGAGTCTTCAGTGTCTGTTATCAGGGACCTTGTTGGGCCTGCCATGTGAGGAGGCTCCGGGGCCACAGTATGGGCCTCCTGTTCTGGCTGTTCTGTCTGAGACTCCTCTAATCTCTGTGCCTGAGTCTGAGCCGCAGCCTGACCCCGGGTCACGGCTGCCACATATGTACAGTCCTGTGCATTGGGACATTTTCCCTTCTCGCATGGGATCTCAGGTGGGTCACTTGTTTCCACCTTCTCTAGCATTTACTTGCAAGGAAGGAACATAGTGGGACACCATCCTCCCCAGGTCCGTGCCTAGCAACACATTGGTGGGATAGCCTCTGATACTCCCACTCCTGTCAATCCTTTCCCTGCTCCCCAGTTCAGGTACACACGGGCCATGGGCACGGCAGGGCTGACCCCTTCAATCCCGGTTTATAGACATAGTCTTTCCTGGTATGATATTGGCAGGGGTTATCATGGCTGGACGCACCAGGGTCACCTCTGCCCCAGTGTCCCTGAGACCAATGGTGACTTTATTGCCAACAGTGACAGATTGACAGTTCTCATTAGCCCTCACATCAGAGCCAGCCACAAAGAGGACAGACGGTGGGGACACAGATGGCTTTGTGATTGTAGTTGGGCGTTTCTCCCTATCAGGGCAGACAGCGCTAACATGTCCCACTTTGTTGCAGGAGAAGCACCGGCATGCATCACCTAGAGAATGTCTATTCCCCAGGTTCCCATAGGAGGTGGGCTTGGACAGCACTGGTGATCGGCCGGCAGAGGGAGAAGGGTCCCCCTTTGGCTAGCAGTCTGCAATCTTTGCAGCCTGATCCGCACTTTGTGGCTCCAGATCACACACAAATTGTCGTACATCCATGGGGCACATGTGAAGAAATTGATCCTTGACTGTGAGATCCATTAAGTCCTCAAAACTGGTAAGAGAAAGTCCCCTAACCCATTGGTGGAACGTGGTTCTCAAGGTGCTCACAACATCTGCATAGCTGTCAGTTGATCCACGTTGTAGGTTCCAGAACTTTCTCCGATACACTTCTGGTGTTAGGTTGTATTTCCTGATCAGGGCCTCTTTTATGGCCTCATAGTTCCCATCTAGCTCTGGTGGGAGGCCAGCAAAAACTTCCAGGGCTTTGACTCTCAACCCTGGGGTTAGATACTGCGCCCACTGCTCACGGGGTAGATGGTATTGCCTGCAGGTTTTTCAAACCCCCGAAGGAAAGTATCTAAGCCCGTATGCTTCTCCATCACAGGGAAGTCTTCCAGACGTGGTTTCCTTGGATTTTTGTCCTGGGAGGGGGTTATCTGAGGACTGATACCCCTTTCGATTTGAGTCATCTGAAGCTTGAAAGCTCTGTCCTCCCGGCGTTCTGCAGCAGCAGCCTCTCGGTACTGTAGAATAAGCTGCATGCGTAGATTGGGATCACTTGTTCCCAGCTCTTGTAAGGCCATTTGCAAAGTAAAGTCCATAGGCTCCTCAGCACTGGCATTGCTGACACTTCCATCAGGCATCTCCGGTGCAAGAGCTGGCATTGCTCGGTCTCTCTGAGATGAACTCTCTCGTTGCCCAGATGTTCCAGCACTTTTCTCCATGTCCTGCTCGACCAAGGCGCGTATCAGCAGCTCCCTGGATATGTCGGCTGTCTCTATTCCTCTCTGCTCACAGAGGCTGGTCAGAGCCTCTTTGCTCTGTTTCTTGTACTGGGCTGCCATATCGATGAGCAGCCTTTGCCAAATAACAGATAGAAAAGAAAAACCGGGAGGGGAAACTGTTTGCAGGTATGTCTAAGTAAGCACTGAGTTGAACCTTGTAGAACTGGTGCACACCTCACAAGGATACCAATTCTTTAGTACAGGGAATAATTGCTTAAACCATGCACTAATGTTCTAATAGAAATAATTCTATCCACCGCTCTGCCACCAATTGTCATGGATCCCTCTCCGTGCTGTCACTTATTCGTCACGTATCCGCTCTCAGCACGTGACTTGGGGATGTGCCTGCAAGGGTTAATCTATCTCCCCACTCTCAGTCCAGCATTCAACCTCTGTCCTATGCTGTGATGAGAGCATAAATCACACACTGACCCAGGCCACACACCCGCTCATACAAGCTGCCACCACTCACCGAATACACAGGTGATGACTGTCCCGGACTGTTACTAATACTGTCTACCACTCATAAGGGTACTGTCTCACAGTGGCACTTTTGTCGCTACGACGGTACGATCCGTGACGTTCCAGCGATATCCATACGATATCGCTGTGTCTGACACGCAGCAGCGATCAGGGACCCTGCTGAGAATCGTACGTCGTAGCAGATCGTTTGGAACTTTCTTTCGTCGCTGGATCTCCCGCTGTCATCGTTGGATCGGTGTGTGTGACACCGATCCAACGATGCGTTCGCTTGTAACCAGGGTAAACATCGGGTTACTAAGCGCAGGGCCGCGCTTAGTAACCCGATGTTTACCCTGGTTACCATCGTAAAAGTAAAAAAAAAAAAACAGTACATACTCACATTCCAGTGTCCGTCAGGTCCCTTGCCGTCTGCTTCCCGCTCTGACTGACTGCCGGCCGGAAAGTAAGAGCAGAGCACAGCGGTGACGTCACCGCTGTGATCTGCTTTCACTTTACGGCGGCACTCTGTCAGAGCGGGAAGCAGACGGCAAGGGACCTGACGGACACCGGAATGTGAGTATGTACTGTTTTTTTTTTTTTTACTTTTACGATGGTAACCAGGGTAAACATCGGGTTACTAAGTGCGGCCCTGCGCTTAGTAACCCAATGTTTACCCTGGTTACCCGGGGCCTTCGGCATCGTTGGTCGCTGGAGAGCGGTCTGTGTGACAGCTCCCCAGCGACCACACAACGACTTTCCAACGATCACGGCCAGGTCGTATCGCTGATCGTGATCGTTGGAAAGTTGCAGAGTGTGACAGTACCCTAAGGGTACCGTCACACAGTGGCATTTTCATCGCTACGACGGTACGATTCGTGACGTTCTAGCGATATAGTTACGATCTCGCAGTGTCTGACACGCTACTGCGATCAGGGACCCTGCTGATAATCAGTACGCCCCCCGAAGAAGCCTACGCGAAACGTGCGTAGGGGCTGGCGGTTCCACAGGTACACACCACGTCTAACATGGGTGAGGCCCGGTCTTTTACAAATTGTTAGTCTTTCACCTTACATGTATCTTGGGTGGGATTAGTAAGCTGGTATTTCCACTTACTCACTGTATTTACCTGGGCTCTCAAGGCGTATACTGTAGGTATGACCTGTGGACTTTGTTTACCTGTTTCCATGATTCACAGCATTATTCTGTTACGATCCTGAGTGTGTACTTTACTATTAGCATTTTAATATTAATGGTTGTTAATAAATATGTTACTTTTTTATACCTTTAAAGACAACTCTATGACTCCTTTTTTCGGATTATCATATATATTGCTGGGGAGTTTTTGTTTTGTCCATCTTTTGACTTATATGTGGCTGGGTTCTAATTTTTTATGAGAATCGTACGTCGTAGCAGATCGTTTGAAACTTTCTTTCGTCGCTGGATCTCCCGCTGTCATCGCTGGATCGTTGTGTGTGACAGCGATCCAGCGATGCGATCGCTTGTAACCAGGGTAAACATCGGGTTACTAAGCGCAGGGCCGCGCTTAGTAACCCGATGTTTACCGTGGTTACCAGCGTAAAAGTAAAAAAAAAAAAAAAACGTACATACTCACCATCTGATGTCCGTCAGGTCCCTTGCCGTCCGCTTCCCGCTCTGACTGTCTGCCGGTCGGAAAGTGAGAGCAGATCACAGCGGTGACGTCGCCGCTGTGATCTGCTTTCACTTTACGGCGGCACTCAGTCAGAGCGGGAAGCAGACGGCAAGGGACCTGACGGACATCAGATGGTGAGTATGTACGGTTTGTTTTTTTTTACTTTTACGCTGGTAACCACGGTAAACATCGGGTTACTAAGCGCGGCCCTGCGCTTAGTAACCCGATGTTTACCCTGGTTACCATCGTAAAAGTAAAAAAAAAAAAACAGTACATACTCACATTCCAGTGTCCGTCAGGTCCCTTGCCGTCTGCTTCCCGCTCTGACTGACTGCCGGCCGGAAAGTGAGAGCAGATCACAGCGGTGACGTCGCCGCTGCACTCTGCTTTCACTTTACGGCGGCACTCAGTCAGCGGGAAGCAGACGGCAAGGGACCTGAAGGACATCAGATGGTGAGTATGTACGGTTTGTTTTTTTTTACTTTTACGCTGGTAACCACGGTAAACATCGGGTTACTAAGCGCGGCCCTGCGCTTAGTAACCCGATGTTTACCCTGGTTACCAGCGAACCTCGGCATCGTTGGTCGCTGGAGAGCGGTCTGTGTGACAGCTCCCCAGCGACCACACAACGACTTACCAACGATCACGGCCAGGTCGTATCGCAGGTCGTGATCGTTGGTAAATCGTATAGTGAGACGGTACCCTAAGGCTCACACAGTTTAAGGCTATGGATTCTTTAGAACATTCAAGGTTCAACTTGTTAAAGTTTTATGCTTTAATACAAAAAGGTTCAGTGCTTACAGTAAGAGAAATGTATAAAAATATGATACTAAAAAGACATACAACTATGCAAAACAGTACAAAATAAACGGGAGAAAACTTACAGAAATAGCTAACTTGTAGTCTGCTTCTGCTCCCTGAGGGGGGGGTGAATATGGAGTTGGTGGAACACATCAGCTTCTCAGGCTGCCCTCACATGTGAACAATTTTGAATGTATACAAGCCAAATTTATAGAGTCAACCTGGAGGTCAGATTTCTAGACCAGCCCCTCAAATTGATATTCTAATTGCTTGTTTTTGATTGGACCACGGCCTCGCCCCGAAATGAATGTATTATTTATCTGAGATTCTTCCTGTAAAGGTACCATCACACTCAGCGACGCTGCGGCGATATAGACAACGAGCCGACCTAAACTAGATCGCTGGAGCGTCGCTGTTTAGGTCGCTGTAGAGTAGTCAAACACAGCAACTCCAGAACGATGCAGGAGCGATCCAGTGACGTAACGGCGACTCACTTCTCGTTGTCGCTGGTTGTTAGCTCCATGTCAAACAGTCGGAGTGTACCGACTGGCTAGAAGGAGACGCTGCGACGCCCCCTATGCTCGTTGCTCGCGTCGTTGCTTTTGATGTCAAACATGACGATACACGCCGACCTGGCGACGAAATAAAGTTCTGGACTTCTAGCTCCGACCAGCGATGGCACAGCGGGATCCAGATCGCTGCTGCATGTCAAACACGACGAGATCGCTATCCAGGACGCTGCAACGTCACGGATTGTTGTCGTTCTCTTTGCAAAGTTGCTGAGTGTGACGGTACCTTTAAGCTTCCAAAGAGCTAGGAGGTGTCAAATGTTCCCTTTCTTCTTCGTTCACAGCACGACCGCCCTGGTGAGATTTGGAGACAGAAGTCTGCTGTCTCAGGAAAATATATAATAACACCTGGGTGAGACCTGCAGCCTTCAGGACAGATCTTACATTATTACTAGTCACACAATAAACCTATACATAGTTCACTTCACACACACACACACACACACACACACACACACACACACACACACACACACACACACACACACACACACACACACATATATACATATTTCACCACAGGCCCCATATAATGCGCCATATATAATTGGCCCCATAAGATGCTCCATATATCATGAGCACCATACACTGCTCCATATGTAATTGGACCCGTGAGGTGCTGAATATGTAATTCGCCCCATAAGATGCTCCATATGCAATTGGCCCCATATACTGCTCCACATATAATTGGCCCCATATGCTGCTCCATATATAATTATCCCCATATATTGCTCTAAACATTAAAAAATATGAAATACCTCTCGTCGCTGGTTACTGCTCTGCTCCAGACTTCTTGGCGTCTTCTGGCTGCCTGCACTGTGACTGCTCAGGCGGAGGGCGCACAGCACTGATCTGAACATCCCAGTAAGAGGACATAAGACGCCGCCGCACAGGAACAAGGAGAGGTGAGTATCACAAATAAAGGGCCTGGAGCCAGGCACCAGGCCCCCCATAGTGCGCCGGTGTCTCAGACGGCGAGTGGGATCCCCAGCCTGCTCAGAGCCCTGGGTGCTGACACTGGCACTGGAGAGTAACACAGGTTGTTGACTCATCAATTGACCCACAGTAGAACCTTTTATAACGGCACAGAAGCAGTCAGTAATAATAATAATAATCTTTATTTTTATATAGCGCTAACAAATTCCACAGCGCTTTACACACATTATCATCGCTGTCCCCAATGGGGCTCACAATCTAATTTCCCTATAAGTATGTCTTTGGAATGTGGGAGGAAACCAGAGTGCCCCGAGGAAACCCACACAAACACGGAGAGAACATACAAACTCTTTGCAGATGTTGTCCTTGGTGGAATTTGAACCCAGGACTCCAGCGCTGCAAGGCTGCAGTGCTAACCACTAAGCCACCGTGCCATGCATGTATCAGAGTCTGGGCCAGCATTTACAGCTTTGAATTGAAGTTTCAATCGGGACTTGTTGGTTAAGGGAGCAGTGTAAGCCTTCTTAGATGGGGACCCTGATACCTCATGCAACATGCAGAGATCGGGATGTCATCACAGATAGGAGGCAGATCAAGAGTTAACAAATTAATCAACAGATGAAAAATCCTCACAAGGAGAAAATAGGTATGGGAGGCAAAGGATATAATGATATGGGTACTGGAGGGGTGAACAGGGTAAACGGATCTTAGGCAAATGTTCAAAAAGGGGAAAGAAGAGTACAACTTATCAGTCTGTCAGCATCTTGATTGCAGCGTCTCGGTTTCCAACGATTGCACCAACAACAGCGGCACGTGATGTCTCGGGGTTGTCCTGGATAGGTGGAGGTCCGGTTCCTCGATGCAGATAGGGGGTCTTTGCTGCACTAAGTGGGTTCCCGTACCCGCAGTTTCCTTGTACTGGTCTCGGTTCTTTATACAGTACCACAGGAGCGTGGTTCTGCTCCGCAGTGCAGGTGGGGAAGGAGTTGGTATGTCCTGGCTCAGTCACCGGTACAAGGCTAGGCCGCAAGAACGCAGCCGTCACTGGTCTCACATGTGAGTCACCTCCCAGCACGGGGGACGTCGGGAGTGTAGCTGTCTGATGTCCGCGGACAGTGGACACAATTACATGGGTTGCGCTAGGTGGGCCTACGTTTACAAGATGCCCTGCTATCAAGGCCTGCACCTCACTCTGCTGTGCTCTCTGTCTTCCCACCAGAACTCCTGCCATTCTCCTACACGCAGCCCTTTTTTACCTCTAACCCACCTCCTGCTGATAAGTATAAAGGTCATTAAGGCCAGAAAGCTCTCCCTGTGCAACAATGGTGACAGTCCCGACAGTTCCAGAACCAGCGCAAGAGAGGTACCCCCAGTCTGGTTTATCTTCTTACATTCCCCCTCTCTTTTTGCTCACCATTCCATGAGCGACAGTGTCATTAGTTCACGTTGACACTCTTCTAGTCCTCGAACTATTTGCCGCCAAACAAATTGATCCTGGTTATATCGGTTAGGGGGTATGCCAGCTGTTGCTCATTCACAGCGCTGTAAGTGAGAAGCAGTAGTTGAGTCCATTTGTGTAGTCAAATCAGGCTGTACAGGTGAGGACAAGGGTTCACCTATTTCCTCTGGGGTGGCCGCTTCGGGCAACGCAGGCATTTGCTAGTTCTACTGGAGGTTGTTCAGGGCCTTCTTCTTATTCACAATCTGCTACGACTGGTGGGACCATTTCTTGGAACATTTAGTACTACCTCAACTGAGTCAGGGTCCTTGGACAGGCAGGGACGCAACATATTTTGATGAACTATTCGAGTGGGAGGGTTCTGATTTCCCTCAGGTTGAATCTCATAGACGGGTCCTTCGGAGTTGACTCTCCGCTTCCCCTAATATGGGTTCTTTTCCCACCGGGACTCCAGTTTATCTCGAGGACATTTTTCTCGCACCAACACACGGTCCCCAGCGTGAAGAGCTGTCCCATGCAAAGGAGCTTTTTCTGCATTTTCTAGTTCCCGGAACCTGGTTCATGCTAGATGATGTAAGGTCTGCAGCCGATGATGATGTTCCCGGACCCAGGTGGACACCACTGTCCGTGGGTAGTACTCCTCTGGTTCCAACTCCAGCTCAGTAATCTCTCTTCCCAGTCGGCCGAACAGTAGGGTATAAGGCATGTAGCCAGTGGTGCTATGCCTTCGGTTGTTGTACACCCACACTAACTCTGGTACAAACTCAGGCCACCGAGCTTTTCTGCCTTCTTTTAGTGTCCTTTACATCAGAATCAAGGTTTGGTTGAACCATTTGCAAGCTCCCTTCCTTTGGGGGTGGTAAAGCGTCGTCCTAGCCTTCTCGATCTGATACAGCCAGTGTAACTCTTCCATCTCTTTACCGAGAAAGCAGGCACCTTGATCAGAGTGAATTCGCTTTGGACAGCCATACACTTGGATGAAGTTCTTACCGATGGCGTATGCAGTGGATTCGGAGGTCTGGTTTTGCGTCGGGGTCACAACAGCAAACTTCGTGAAGTGATCCATCATCACCAGGCAATGTTCATATCCTTGATGAGCTGGGCCAATAGTCAGATAGTCTATCATTAACACTTCCAGTGGAGCAGAAGTCACTATGGTCTGGGTGAGACCTCTGTTCCGGCGGCTTGGCAAATTCACAGTTTTTATATAGCTGACAGGTTTCTTCTACTACAGCCTTCAATCGAGGATGGTAAACTAGCCTTTGCAGCCACTGAAAAGTCTTTTCGGGACCGAAGTGGGCTCCTCTTTCATGTGCTTCTGTGGCCACCTTGGACAGCAATGCTTCAGGGATCAATGTTTGCCATGTGATGCCCAGGTCCCACTGTATTTAAACTCTCTGATACACTATTCCATTTCTCAACTGTAGTCTTTCCCACTGCCACAACATCTGTAGGGCTCCCGGGGACAGAGCATCTCTCTTCTGCTGGCTGGGTAATCGCCTTGTCGACACCCATTGTCTCATTCGAGCAAGATCCTCGTCTTCTTGCTGTATTTGGACAAACTCATCATGAGATTGACCCAAACTGCACTCTCAAGACGCAATCCGCACCAGTTCCATCGTAGCTGCCACTGTCCTGGCAGAATCTCAAAACTCCTGGGACTTCTTCAGCCTCCAGCTCTTCGTCCCAATTAGGCTCAGGCTTCCTATGGGACAAAGCGTCAGCGTGGGTATTCTCGGCCCCTCTCTTATAGGTGATCTTATATTGAAACTTCGCCATCCGAGCCACCCAGCATTGCTCCAACGCTCCAAGTTTTGCCTTTTCCAGATGGGCCAAAGGGTTGTTATCTGTGCGTACCAGGGCTTCGGAGCCAGACAAATATTCAGCAAACTTCTCTGTTATGGCCCACACTAATGCCAACATCTCCAGCTTTAAGGAACTGTAGTTATCCAGGTTTCTTTCGGAGTCATGGAGGGACCGACTCGCATAGGTGACCACTTGTTCTTTTCCACCCTGGATTTGAGACAACACAGCTCCGATTCCATGTAATCTCCCGTCAGTATGAAGGATAAATGGCTGGGAGAAGTCAGCATAGGCCAACACTGGTGCCTCAGTCAAAGACAATTTCAGGGCTCGAAACGTCTCTCCCGACACTCCCCCATTAGACAGTTCTGTTCTTTGCACTGTACGGTACTCCCTTCAACAGTTCTAACAATGGGTCCACAATGCAAAGGAAGTTCTTCACGAATCATCTGAAGTATCCAGTGAGTCCTAAGAAGGCCCAGACATCCTTTACAGTCTTCGAGGTGGGCCAATCTTGCACTGCCGCAATTTTCTCGCTAGATGGTCTCACTTTTTCCGCAGAGACTTCATGTCCCAAATATTCGATTTGGGTGCGGAACGGATGGAACTTCTGAGGCTTTACCTTCAATCCATGCTGTTGTAGGCTTTTAGACCTGTTCCAACCTTCAGAGATGTTCCTCAAATGAAGCAGCATAAACAATCTTATCATCTAGATAAATGAGAATGACCTTGAAATTCAGGTCACCTTAACACCTCTCCATTAGATGCTGAGACGTACCCGAAGCATTAGCCAGGATGAACGGCATTCGATTGAACTCATATAACCCCCATGGGGAGTATAAAGGCTGTTTTTGCTCGATCCTGCTTGGACATTGGCACTTGCCAGTATACACTGGTTAGATGTAACGTGGAGAAATATTTGGCATTACCCAGGGCTGACAGGGACTCTTCAATTCTTGGTAGCGGATAGGAATCTTGTACAGTACAAGCGTTGAGTTTACGGTAGTCCACACAAAAACGTAGCGTACCATTTTTCTACACACCAGCATGATAGGGGCAGCCCACGGGCTCTGACTCTCTCGAATTACACCATTCTGCAGCATCTGAGACAGCATTCCTTTCACCTCCTGATACATTTGCGGGGGAATTTGGTGGTATCGCTCTCTTATGGGCACAGTGTTTTCATTTGCAATCTTGTGCGTGATCGCTGTGGTGCAACCAAAATCGTCTTCATGATGCAGAAACACACCCTCATATCGCCCTAACAGAGCTTCCACTTGCTGGACCTGCTGTGGCGTGAGTTCAGTGAGTTCAGCCCCCATTAGTTCTACAATTCGCCTCCCCTCTCACAGGTGTTGAGGCTTAGGCACCAGAGTAGTATCTATAGCTACTGTCCAAGGATCTCCCTATTTTACTGTCAATTGCTCGGCCTGTGATGATATCAATTCTTCTGGCATACCCATGACTTGGGCCACTTCACATCAGGGTTGGAGCGTGATGTCACTTTTCCCTAAGTTGACACAACGTACAAGGACCATACCATCATGCATAGTAGCTAGCGTACGTGCCATTAATAGTCCCGGAGGTAGTTGTTCCACATTGTCGGGCTCAATCTGGACTTCGACTACTTCCAGAGGGGTACAGGTCCGGACGCGCAGGGTAAGCACTGTTGGTCCTGGTGGCAGAACTCGATTGATTGAAGCTGGAGCAATTACCTTCCCCAGTGTTTTCCCACCGCTGGAGGATACTTGGGCCTGTGACACCCTGATTAGCTTCTGGAAGACCCTCCTCTGTGGAGTGCAAGAGCTCCACTGTCATAGAAACATGTCTGGAGACTCCTTAATAAGAAGACTTCTGAATTCTTTTAACAGGTTCATGCCTAGCATAACAGTGTGTCCCTTACTCACATACTTCAGCTGTCAGTACCACTCCTTTTCGCCCTAGATCTTTACCGCAGACCGTAATGTAGATCCAGACCACCCCTGCGACCAGGATGGGCAGGTGATTGGCAGCCGTCAACTCGATCACGGGGCCCCATTCGGGCCACATTGCCTCTGTGAAATGTCGGCAGAAATATGCTTCAAGCATCGTGGTCACAGTGTACAGTCTGGCCATCCATTACAGCCCTGACAAGAGGACACATAGAAATGAGATTTGTGGGACTTCTTGTACTCCTTCTTGACTGTTCAGGTTCCGAGTGGCATCCCCCAGGTTCGGAGCCTCCTAGTTTAATGTACAGCATAGCAGAGGCATACTCTGTCGGGAGCAGCACTGAGCTATATGTCCGGTTTCTCCACAGTTGTAACATGTGGGGGGTCCTTATCGACGAGGCACCCTCGCCTCACGGCGGGGAACCAGCTCACTTCTGTAGCCCTGTGGACTTGAGGTGGCGGTGGGCATCTTTTTTGAATCAGCCAACTCTTCCCGTGTATGCTGGATTTCCTTTTGTAACTCTTCCACCCATTGGGGTGTAGTAGCCATCACTGCAGATACCTCTCCGCTCCGGACCTTCCCTGCCGGAACTGTCACCCTCTGCTCTTGTGCGTGCTTCACTCCCTACTTCGGAAAAAGTCATGCGCAGGTTTACCCGCAACCGCTCACACAGGGCCTGTTTCAGGAACACGTCACGCAAGCCCGTCACTAGCTGGTTCCGCAGTACTATGTCAGTAGACCCCACAACTACACCTTCCTTCCTAGCAATGGCTGTGTGGATCTCCTGTAGCGCATTCATGTACTGGGTTACCGTCTCCCCCTCTGTTTGAACCCAGCAGAACAACCGCATACGCAACTCCCCTAAGTCCGTGGGGTCCCCATGGGTCTCCTCTAAAATCTGTAATACTTTGTCAAAGGTGTCTTGCGCCCGGGGGAGTCGTAGCATGACAGAGTCCCTTGTTTCCCCATCTAAAGCCATCATGGCAACCATCAAGGCACATAGGGGACCAGGCTGGGGCATATTATAAAATAAAAGGGGGCAGGCTGGGCAAGATTATTAAATAAAGGGGGCCAGGATAAGGGACTAAATTACCGTTTATGGGCTAGAATGAGAAACATGCTATATTAGTTTATGGTGACAAGTGGGGAACACAATTTCTTTAGGGTCCAATTAGGGATATTATTACTACTGTAATATAATTTACTTTTAAGGAAACTGTTTTCCATGGAGGGAGAAAAATGGGGGTTACTGTTACTGTGCAGGGCAGCACTATGTCGCTTTTTTCTTCATCTGACGTAGTGTAGAAGTCAGAAAAACTTGGGGAATGTGCTCTGGAAGCGATCAGCTATTGATGACTGTGTTATTTTTTGCAGAGACGAGTTCTGGCTAGAAGAAGTGATGGCAGTCTGTGCTGATTGAAGAAGAAAAGCGAAGATGAAAGACTTCAACTACAGATGTCAATGATGAGTATTACATGTACACACACACTATACACTATATACTGTGTACCAAGCTCCTGTGTACAATTTCACCGGTGATTACTGTATTACCTGTACACTGACACTATATACTGAGCTCCTGTGTATAATGTCACCAGTAATCATTGTGACATTGTCATGTCACTGGAGATCCCTGTATTACCTGTACACTATACACTATATTCAAAGCTCCTGTGTATAATATCACCGGTGATCACTGTATTACCTGTACACTATACACTATATACAGAGCTCCTGTGTATAATATCACTGGTGATCACTCTATTACCTGTACACTGACACTATATACAGAGCTCCTGTGTATAATGTCACTGGTGATCACTGTATTACCTGTACACTGACACTACATACAGAGCTCCTGTGTATAATGTCACTGGTGATCACTGTGTTACCTGTACACTGACACTATATACAGAGCTCCTGTGTATAATGTCACTGGTGATCACTGTATTACCTGTACACTGACACTATATTCTGAGCTCCAGTGTATAATGTTACTGGTTGTAATAACAGTGTTAGTATTGAGATTTGTATTCATTATCAGTATTGTAGTATTCGGTGTATGTGGTGGTAATTTGTGGTCTGGTCACGGCGTGGCAGTCTTTCTCCTTGTATGTGGTATTATTTCATCCCTATATGTTGGTAATATGTCATATTATTCTGTCACTATATGGTCTGATCATGGTGGGGCGTATTTGTTCCTTTTATGTGATATTATTCGGTCACTATGTGGTCTGGTCATGGTGTGGCAATATTTGTCCCTTGTATGTGGTATTATTTGGTCACTATGTGGTCTAGTCATGTTGCGGTGGTATTTCTTCCCTGTATGTGGTAGTATTGGTCTTGGTATAGTGTTGTGTATGGCGGTCATTTGTTCTCTCTGATATTAATTAGGAGAATATTCTTTATTTCCATTAGAGATTAAATACTTTGTACACAGCGGCATAGATGCACTTACAGGGGGTTTCCTGTGAAAAAAGTAATCATCTCTCCACAGGATAAGTGATAACGTTTTGATTGGTGAGGGTCTGACTACTTGGATCCAATTGGCAGAATGTGGAACTTTTTATCCCCATTAGACTGGAGTAGCATGTCCTACTTGACCATTGATCCATTCATTCCTTCAGTGACTGCACTTGTTTTTTTATGGAAGCCCCAAAGAGAATGAATGGAGCTACTGTCAGATATCCCACCTGCCGCTCCATTTTAAAATGGAGATAAGTGTCCTATCAGTGATAAAACTTCCCCATTCTTCCGATTGGTGCAGTTTCTAATGGTCGGACCAAAGTGATCACATATCCTATGGAGCCAATGGATCGGTGATAACTTGTTTTAACCAAATAACCCCATTAATGTAAACATGTAAACTACCGTAATTATACATCCCAGTTATGGGGGCGCAATTATACATCCCAGTTATGGGGGCGCACAGTAGATGTGCAGGAGCTCCCTGTGTTTTACAGCCAATGCTCCACTATAATCAGGATAACTACTGACAGACATTTGCATATAGCTGTAGGGTGAGCCCCTAGAGTCCATTCCCCTGGTGGGCCCCAGACACCCCAGTCGGACACTGCATACCACTGTGCGGCTGCCAAAGAAAGGGAGTGGAGTAGGTCTTTGGAAAGGATGAGATGGTGTTTGTTCACTTGAGCTTTCATTAACATTAACACCTAACACATCAAACATCAAGTCTATGCCTCCTTCCACCACGACCTCGTTTTTTCCCACTCATGTTGTAAGTAGACTTCCCCTCTTGTAACGTGCTGTTTCACAACCTTAGGCCCACAGCTGTCAGTCACCTATCACTAAATAAACAATCAATATTTATTTTCTTTGATAGCGTGTCTATACAACTTTGTTATAACTAGCGATTTTTAAGTGGAAATCTGGCCTTCTGATTTCTCACTGAAGCACAGTTTCATTACAAACAATTTGGATTAGCTAATTGGGCCGAGGATAGAGAGAAGACTGAGAGCGTGAGAGAGGAAGGAGGAGTCCTAGGGGCACGGGTAGTGAGGAATCCACGCCAACCATAGTCGGGTGGAGGGACCAGGTCACAGTGGGGGAACTGGCCTCCAGACTAGTGGAGAACTACAGGGCTCAGCTAGCAAGCCGGATGCTGTGGTAACTGTACGTGCCACAGCCACAGCCACACACATTCGAAGATAAGGCGGCCACATAGGATCAAGGGGACCATGAGGACGTCGCCTGACAAGGTCCAAAGCTGCTGGCTTGGGACACTGTGTGCGAAGGCGCAGGGCAGTAGAGGCGGGAGCCAGCACAGTGAGATGGCCAGGAAAGTTACATAAGAAGGGGGTCCTGGCTAAGTGTACTCCAAATTACCAGAAAGCTGGCTGAACCAAACATCAGGAGGACACAGCACCTGGCTGGGAACTGCCTAAAAGAACTGTGAGTAAACTGTGGAAACTGCACCCTGCTGTGTCCTCTGAATTTATTACTGCATCACCTGCCCTGCATCACAACATTCACCATCATTGACTTTTACCCTATATCTGCCCTGGGGCCTAGCTCTACCCATGGAGAGCTGTATCAACTCTGCTGCGTCACCAACTGCCCCAGTGGATCTGAACTGCATCGTCAGCCATTTTATCATTGCCAAACACCACGGGTGGCGTCACGAACAATCTCCCCATAAACTTTATTTACCCTTTAATTTTAATTTGACTTTTACTGGACGCCCAGGGCCACGGACCCAGTCACTGCTGCAGTGACCACCCCCCTTAAGAACCGTCGGATCCAGCCCGAGTACCCCACGGCCCTAGCGGGTGCTCCAGCTGCACCCCAAAATTACACCTATGATTTTTAAGTGAAAACCTGACCTTCTGATTTGTCACTGAAACACACTTTTATCACAAACGATTTGGATTGGCTAATTGGGCTGCCTGAGACTGCAAAACAGTTTTTACACAATCTAGTTAAATGCTGGAAGATTGATTTCATGCAGGGCAGGATCCTATCTAGCTTACTGACAAATTCACTTGCAGCACTATCAGGAGTGGCTTCTCTGCACTGTGACACTGAGAAAATGATGCCAGCAAAACAAGATGTCCACTTTTCAAATGGCCAGGGACATGTGACTTCGGCAACCAATCACAGAAGACCTTTTGTCATGACGTGAGGATGGTTTCTGCGCCCTGTTTGGCTTCAGGAACCAACACACATAAGGTTTATAGGAGTTATAGACAGTGAATAAAACGGTGGTGGCCAAGTAGTAGCACATGCTCACTAACACTTCATTCGCCCAGGAAAATGGGTTGCCTTTAGTCCCAGGATCAGTGGGAGTCTCAGCCACGAGATTCCTAGCAATCATACATTCATCATCTATCATTCTATGGATATGGAATAACTGTTTTTTTAATGGGACAACCCCTTTAATGTTTTATTTTGGGGTACTGGAAAAAACAGCATGATTACATGTAGAATATATACATATTCTTCTAAGGCTTCTTTCGCATAATCAGTATTTGTCAGTATTTTGCCTCAGTATTTGTAAGACAAAATCAGGAGTGGGTGAGAAATACAGAAGTGGTGACGTGTCTCTATTATACTTTTTCTCTGATTGTTTCTCTCCTGGTTTTGGCTTACAAATACTGATGTAAAATGCTGACCAAATACCGAACATGTGAATTTGGCCTAATTCTTCATTTCAGGCCATAGTAATTAAATCATTCCCCAAGCCAATTTATGCATACATATTATAGTGGACATAAGCATAAAACAACATTTTGTGTGCAAAGCCAAGTTGCACAAAAAATTTGCAACTTTGACGTTTTCGCGCCACATTAGGCCAGCACTACCAAAGTGGGTGGAACTGGGGACAACATGATGAGAAAACTCCGGCATAATAGATTCATCAAAAGTGGTTGCGTAAATTATGCCAGAAATTACACATTTTTGGCGATACACCCGGAGGCATGCTGATGAGATTCACCAAATAATGCTAGTCTTAATGAATTAGAGCCATAGTATTTTTTTGCTTTAACATTCAGTCACTGGCAGTAAATCGGAGTACATACTTTACTTTTATAATATTTAGAACTATTTAGAGGATGCTAAAACATTTTGGGCTTTTACTCTGCCTCTGGCAAGATCCTGTGATTCAGTTAAATATACAGGGGAATTTATTAATAGCTTATCAGCAGTTTTGTAAAAGAAAGAAGTCACAAAGTATGGCCTTTGGCATATATTGTTCTATTCCCCTTATAGTTTCAAAGGTAGATAGTTCCAAAATGATTTGAACAATGTCAGAACTTTCTCAGTATCAGTACACCAGTATAATAGGAATGAAACAAGGTCATTACAAGTTGGTTGTGCCAACTGCAGCCACTATAGCCCTTTTTCTGCAAAACGGCTTATGCTATATGGACTGATGTAAAGACAATACAGTGAGCGCTGGGCTGTGTATTTTCTGTGTTGCGCTTATTTTGATATTTTTTGTGTTGTGTTTATAGACTTGAGGACACTTATTTACTTGTTTAACTGTGTACATAATACATAAAATATAGTTATATAGTGGTACTTAGTGAGAAAGGACAGTTCCATGTCTATTCAATGCTTAAAACCCTTATCTGTCTAGAATAGCCATAAATAGTCTGGATCTGATTTAACTCCTCTGCAATAAAATGCATTTTGCAATTAGCTCAATAGCCAGATTTGCTTCGCTTGGACAATCTTTTAAGTTATGCTAGGATGTTTGTCTAGGTTTCTGCATATCTTTCTGAAGAGCAAGGTGACTGGTCTCAGTTTGTAGCCTCTCCTCACCCCCACCCACCTCCGTTAATTGGTTCTGTGCATGGATCATTGCTTTAATGAGATAATGTGGTGAGACCCACTAGTTTTATTGCATGCCTTGTTTAGGGCTTATCATAATCTACAATTTGACTTCTTAAAGAATCAGCCACTTGTTAAAGACAATGGCATCAAGTTACCTTCCAAAACAAAGCAAGTAAGGACACAAATGTTTGTCAGCAGATGCCAGGCCAAGTTGAAATCTCAAAAGCACCATTGTCACTAACTGTCCAAAAGTAACATTAATGAGGCTGTGTGGAATTAGAAAAATGGTGCACAGCTTTCCAGATACTCATTCCCATGGGTAGAGCATAGGTAGAGCATTACTGTTTCATTGCCTCAATACTGCACTGCTGCTCAGACACCTGAAGCCACCATGCCTCCATCGACGCATTGTGAGGCTGGCGTTACACTAGAGAGAAATACGGACGAGGGAGAGGCGCAAAAACATTCTTTCTCTATGGGGCTGCTTCCATCAGCCGTATATTTCTTGGCCATGTTTTACGGGCTGAGAAAATCACAGCATGCTGCAATTGTATTCCTCCAAAAATATGCCAATGAAAGTCTATGGGGGTGAGAAAAATATGGATTACACACGGACCATCAGTGTGACTTTCGAGAAATACGCATCGGTGTTCAATAGAAAAGCCGGCAATTCAGTGCAGTGTACAGTAAAATCACACTGACAGGTTAGAATAGAATAGATAAAATTAATGTCTACACATAGTATAGGTAGATATACAGTATATACAGGGGTTGGACAAAATAATGGATACACCTAACGTTTTGGCATCATAATCTTTGAACATGTGATAAACATGCAAACCGTGACATATGGTAATGTTTTGTAGTTGATTATTTGTGTTACGTGATATGTGTATGTAAATTAACTGTTTGTTTTGCAGAATTGTAATAACATTGAAGAGAACCTGATACCAATGGCAGACCTCTTGGATTTTCAAAAAGGCCAAATTGTTGGTGCTCGTATGGCAGGGGTTAGTGTAACAGAAAGTGCCCGAATGCTTGGCGTGTCAAGCGGTACTGTCTCCAAAGTAATGACTGCGTTTGAAAGTGAAGCAAAAACATCCGCAGCAAAGCACAGGTCCGGCCGAAAGTCAAAGTTGACTGAGAGAGACCGTCGGACTCTAAAGCGAATTGCGAGAGAGGATCGCAAGACAACGGCTCCGAAAATCACTGCTGAGTTCAATGAACACCTACAGAACCCTGTTTCCATGAAAACTGTTTGTTGGGAGCTGCACAAATCTGGATTCCACGGAAGAGCTGCAATTAGAAAACCGCTGCTCTCAATGACAAATGTTTCCAATCGTCTAGAGTAGTGTAGAAACCTCCAGAATTGGTCCCTCAAGCAGTGGAAACATGTGTTATTCTCAGACGAATCATCGTTTACCCTATTTCTGACCTCTGGCCGAGTGTACGTTTGGAGACAGCCGAAAGAAGCATTCCATCCAGACTGCCTTCTCCCAACCGTAAAACATGGCAGATGTTCTGTGATGATCTGGGGTGCTATTTCGTGGAGATCCGCTGGGCCAATGATATCCCTTCATGGAAGAATTAACAGCCGAGATTATTTAGGCATTTTGGGTGACCAAGTGCATCCAATGGTTCAAGCACTGTTCCCAGTGGGGAACGCCATCTTTCAGGATGATAATGCTACAATTCATACAGCAATCGTTAAAGCATGGCACGAAGAACATTCTAATGAAGTTGAGCATCTCATCTGGCCCCCACAATCCCCAGACCTCAACATTATTGAGCATTTATCCAGTTATCCACCACATTCAGATCCTTCAGACGGAGCCTGAAAACACATCTCTTCAGGAAAGCCTACAGCCTGCACTGACCCCGCTGCCTCCTCATCACTACCAAAGCTACCGCCTCACCAACACCGGAGCTCCTGCAACCCCCAACCTACTGTCTCCTTCCCCATAATCCTGCAGAATGTAAGCCCGCAAGGGTAGGGTTCTCGCCCCTCTGTATCAGTCTGTCATTGTAAGTTTGTCTACTGTAAGTGATATCTGTAACTTGTGTGTAACCCCTTCTCATGTACAGCACCATGGAATCAATGGTGCTATATAAATAATAATAATAATAATAATAATTTATGGTCGATTTTAGAGATTCAAGTTAGATGTCGATTTCCGCCGCCATCGTCGCTTAAAGAATTGGAGGGTGGTAACTGCAGAATGGGCTAAAATTCCTTTGGAAACAATTCACACCTTGTATGAATCCATACCTCAGAGAATTGAGGCTGTAATCGCCGCAAAAGGTGGACCTACACCATATTAAACTAACACTTTTGTTGATGTTTCCAGGTGTTTCCATTATTATGTCCAACCCCTGTATGTGTCATTGACACACACATATATAGATATATTTATATTTAATACAGAGCTAGATAGCATAAAAGCCGGTAATTCAATTGTCGGCTTTTGCTAACTCCTTATCAAACCCGACAGGATATGAGACATGGTTTACATACAGTAAACCATTTCATATCCATTATATTTTTACATATGCCTCACTAATAATGTTAGTAGCTTGCATGTGCAAAATTTGGGAGCTCTAGGTGTTAAAATAAAGGGTTAAATCAAAAACTGGCGTGGGCTCCCACTGCAATTTTCTCCGCCAGAGTGGGAAAGCCAGTGACTGAGGGCAGATATTAATAGCCTAGAGAGGGACCATGGTTATTGCCCCCCCCCCCCCCGGCTAAAAACATTTGTCCCCAGCCACCCCAGAAAAATCAGATCTGTAAGATGCGCCTATTCTGGCACTTAGCCACTCTCTTCCCACTCCCGAGTAGTGATGGGACATGGGCTAATAAGGGGTTAATGTCACCTTGCTAATGTAAGGTGACATTAAGCCTGGTTAATAATGGAGAGATGTCAATAAAACAAATATTCATAATTAATCCAATAGCAATAGTAGTAAAGGGTTAATAATACACGCACACATTAGGAATAAAGTATTTTAACCCCTTTCTGACCTTGGATGGGATAGTACGTCCGATGTCAGAACCTCACCGCTGGAGCCCGCATCAAAGCCGGGACATGTCAGCTATTTTGAACTGCTGACATGTGCCTGCAATAGCGACGAGTGGAATCGCGATCCACCCGCCGCTATTAACTAGTTAGGCTTCTTTCACACTTGCGTCGGTACGGGTCCGTCGCTAAGCGTCGGTGCGACGTACCGACGCACGTTGTGAAAATTATGGGCGACGTCGGCGGCGGATGCAGTTTTACAACGCATCCGCTTCCTATTCTAAAGTCCGGGGAGGAGGGGGTGGAATTCCGGCAGCGCATGCGTGGTAGAAATTGGCGGATGCAACGAACAAAAAAGTTCCCTTTGCCGACGGTCCCCCAAAGCACGACGGATCCAGTGCACGACGGACGCGACGTGTGGCCATATGTCGCGATCCGTCGGTAACACAAGTCTATCGGAAAAAACCGCATCCTGCGGGCACATTTGCAGGATCCGTTTTTTTCCCAAAATGACGGATTGTGACGTATGTCACACGACGCAAGTGTGAAAGAAGCCTTAACCCCTTAAGCCCCAAGGGTGGTTTGCACGTTAATGACAGGGACAATTTTTACAATTCTGACAACTGTCCCTTTATGAGGTTATAACTCTGGTACGCTTCACCAGATCCTGATGATTCTAACACTGTTTTCTCGTGACATATTGTAATTCATGATAGTGGTAACATTTCTTTGATATTACCTGTGTTTATTTATGAAATAAATGGAAATTTGGCGAAAATTTTTAAAATTTTGCAATTTTACAACTTTTAATTTGTATGCCCTTAAATCACAGAGATATGTCACAAAAAATACTTAGTAAGTAATATTTGCCACATGGTTACTTTACATCAGCACAATTTTGGAACCAAAATTTTTTTTGTTAGGAGTTATAAGGGTTAAAAGTTGACCAGCAATTTCTCATTTTTACAACCCATTTTTTTAGATACCACATCACATTTGAAGTCATTTTGAGGGGTCTATATGATAGAAAATAACCAAGGGTGACACCATTCTAAAAACTGCACCCCTCAAGGTGCTCAAAACCACATACAAGAAGTTTATTAACTCTTCAGGTGTTTCACAGGAATTTTTGGAATGTTTAATAAATAATGAACATTTAACTTTTTTTCACAAAAAATTAATTCAGCTCCAATTTGTTTTATTTTACCAAGGGTAACAGGAGAAAATGGACCCCAAAAGTTGTTGTACAATTTGTCCTGAATACGATGATACCCCATATGTGGGGGTAAACCACTGTTTGGGCGCATTACAGAACTCGGAAGGGCAGGAGCGCCGTTTGACTTTTCAATGCAAAATTGACTGGAATTGAGATGGGACGCCATGTTGCGTTTGGAGAGCCCCTAATGCACCTAAACATTGAAGCCCCCCACACGTGACACCATTTTGGAAAGTAGACCCCCTAAGGAACTTATCTAGAGGTGTGTTGAGCACTTTGACCCACCAAGTGCTTCACAGAAGTTTATAATGCAGAGCCGTAAAAATAAAAAAATCATATTTTTTCACAAAAATGATATTTTCGCCCCAAATTTTTTATTTTTTTATTTTTACAAGGGTAAGAGATGAAATTGGACCACAAAAGTTGGTGTGCAATTTGTCTTGAGTACGCTGATACCCAATATGTGGGGGTAAACCACTGTTTGGGCGCATGGCAGAGCTTGGAAGGGAAGGAGCGCCGTTTGACTTTTCAATGCAAAATTGACTGGAATTGAGATGGGATGCCATGTTGCGTTTGGAGAGCCTCTGATGTGCCTAAACATTGAAACACCCCACAAGTGACACCATTTTGGAAAGTAGACCCCTAAGGAACTTATTAGATGTGTGGTGAGCACTTTGACCCACCAAGTGTTAGGAGTCGAGTTTCCTCTGCTGCACAGGGGGAATCTCTATCCGTGTCTGCTGCGGTCCCCCATTCTGCATTGGCCGCAGTGGAGCCTGCTCAGCGGAGACGTCGGTCCCAGCATCTCACTAAGACTGATACTGTGCAAAGGGTTACTGCTGCCTCTCCAGGCTCTGCTATTGTACCCTGCACTGATCTGCGGCGAGCAGGCTTTTCTGGGACTAAGTCCTGCTTTGCACACACTGAGCATGCCCAGGGTAAGATCTCTCAGTGAAGATCAAGGGTCACATGCTCAGGTACTGCAGCCAAATCTATTGGTCCTTCTAGGAAGGTCCTGTAGGTGCGCAGGCTCTGTAGCAGCCTCTCATTGGTCCTTCTAGGAAGGTCCTGTACGTGCTGCAGCTATTTAAGGCTCACATGGCTGCACGGCCATGCGCTAGTATCTTCCTAAGTTATGTGCTTCACGCCAGTGTGGTCATGTGTTTGTATGTGTTCAGGGACCCGGCTGAAATAAGCCCCTAGAATGCTGGCACCTCCGGCGAGGAGATTGTGTTTGTGTGTATTCAGGGACCTGGCTGAAATAAACCCCTAGAATGCTGGCACCTCTGGTGAGGAGTTTTGTGTGCATGCATGACCACTGACTGCTCTCATTTGGGTAGTTAGCCTGTTCCTCTGTGAAAGTCTAACAGGGCACAGAGCTTTGCTTTCTCGACCGCTCTGTGAAGATAACAGAGCTGGTTCATACTGCCATATAGTGCCCCCAATTACTTAGCAGCAGGTTCTTTCCTGCATGGTGGATCCCGGATTGCGAATGCACCAATCCCATCTAATAAATATATTCGGTGCGTTCCGCCAACCCTAACACCAAGTGCTTTACAGAAGTTTATAATGTAGAGCTGTAAAAATAAAAAATCATATTTTTAAAAAAAAAATTATTTTTTCGCCTCACATTTTTTATTTTCCCAAAGGTAAGAGAAGAAATTGGACCCCAAAAGTTGTTGTGCAATTTGTCCTGAGTACGCTGATATCCCATATGTGGGGGTAAACCCCTGTTTGGGCGCATGGCAGAGCTCGGAAGGGAAGGAGCGCCGTTTGACTTTTCAATGCAAAATTGACTGGAATTGAGATGGGACACCATGTCGCGTTCGAAGAGCCCCTGATATGCCTAAACATTGAAACCCCCCACAAGTGACACCATCTTGGAAAGCAGACCCTTAAAGAACTTATCTAGATGTGTTGTGAGAGCTTTGAACCCCCAAGTGTTTCACTACAGTTCACACCGTGTCTGCGAATTGAGATACTGATTTGGCTTTTATCCTAAGTCATATTGCACGACTCGTTAGAGGGTTGATTGTGACTTGTAGGATCGCTACTTCCAACAGGTGGCGCTATAGAGTTAAGTCCTCTTTTTCTCAGAAGAGGCAATTTGCATATTTAATTTCCCAGAGGAGCATTGTACAGCAAATAAGCCTCCTTACCTTGACAAGCCAGAGATGGTATGTCACTCTCCATAAGGAGAAACGATACCCCTTAGACCCCAGTCCAGAGCCTCTCACCTAGCCAAATCAGTTCTCATGCTTCGCACTGACGACGGCCAACAGCCTGAAACACCTTGTCTGCGAATTGAGATACTGATTTGGCTTTTATCCTAAGTCATATTGCACGACTCGTTAGAGGGTTGATTGTGACTTGTAGGATCGCTACTTCCAACAGGTGGCGCTATAGAGTTAAGTCCTCTTTTTCTCAGAAGAGGCAATTTGCATTACTACAGTTTATAACTCAGAGCCGTGAATATAAAAATTATTTTTTTTCCCAAAAATTATTTTTAGCTCCAAGTTTTGCATTTTCCCAAGGGTAACAGGAGAAATTGGTCCCCAAAAGTTGTTGTCCAATTTGTCCTGAGTACGCTGATACCCCTTATGTGGGGGGGAACCACTGTTTGGGCGCATGGCAGAGCTGAGAAGGGAAGGAGCGCCGTTTGGAATGCAGACTTAGATGGAATGGTCTGCTGGTGTCACATTGGTTCTGCAGAGCCCCTAATGTACCTAAACAGTAGAAACCCCCCACATGTGACCCATATTGGAAACTAGACCCTCCAAGGAACTTATCTAGATTTGTGGTGAGAACTTTGAAAGCCTAAGTGTTTCGCTACAGTTTATAACGCAGAGCCGTGAAAATAAAAAATCATTCTTTTCCACAAAAATTATTTTTTAGCCCCCATTTTTGTATTTTCCCAAGGGTAACAGGAGAAATTGGACCACAAAAGTTGTTTTCCAATTTGTCCTGAGTATGCTGATACCTCATATAAGGGGGAACCACCGTTTGGGCACATGGCAGATCTCGGAAGCGAAGGAGCCTCGTTTGGAATGCAGACTTAGATGGAATGGTCTGCAGGTCTCACATTGCGTTTGCAGAGCCCCTAATATACCTATACAGTAGAAACCCCCCACAAGTGACCCCATATTGGAAGCTAGACCCCCAAGGAACTTATCTAGATGTGTTGTGAGAACTTTGAACCCCCAAGTGTTTCACTACAGTTTATAACGCAGAACCGTGAAAATAAAAAATCATTTTTTTTTCCACAAAAATGGTTTTTTAGCCCCCTAAATTTTTATTTTCATAAGGATAACAAGAGAAATTGGACCCTAAAAGTTGTTGTCCAATTTGTCTTGAATATGCTGATACCCCATATATTGGGGTAAACCCCTGTTTGGGCGCACGGGAGAGCTCGGAAGTGAAGGAGCACTGTTTTACTTTTTCAATGCAGAATTGGCTGGAATTGAGATCGGATGCCATGTCGCGTTTGGAGAGCCCTTGATGTGCCTAAAACGTGGAAACCCACAATTCTAACTGAAACCCTAACCCAAACACACCCCTAACCCTAATCCCAACTCTAATAGTAACCCTAACCACACCCCGAACATGCCCCTAACCCTAATCCCAACCACAACCCTAATCCCAACCACAACTCTAATCCCAACCACACCCCTAGCCACAACACACCCCTAATCCCAACCCTAACCAAACCCCTAACTCCAACACACCCCTAACCCTAATCCCAACTGTAACCACACCCCTAAACCTGACACACCCCTAACCCTAATCCCAACCGTAAATGTAATCCAAACCCTAACCGTAACTTTAGCCCCAACCCTAACCCCAACGTTAGCCCCAAACCTAACCCTAACTTTAGCTCCAACCCTAACCTTAACTTTAGCCCCAACCCTAACTGTAGCCATAAACCAAACCCTAACCCTAGCCCCAACCCTAACCCTAGCCCTAACCCTAACCCTAGCCCCAAACCTAACCCTAGCCCCAACCCTAACCCTAGCCCAAACCCTAACTCTAACCCTAGCCCCAACCCTAACCCTATCCCCAACTCTAACTCTAACCCTAGCCCCAACCCTAACCCTAACCCTAGCCACAACCTTAACCCTAGCCCCAACCCTAACCCTAACGCTAATGGGAAAATGGAAATACATTTTTTTTATTTTTTGTATTTTTCCCTAACTAAGGGGGTGATGAGGGGGGGGGGGTTTGATTTACTTTTATAGCGGATTTTTTAGCAGATTTTTATGATTGGCAGCTGTCACACACTAAAAGACGCATTTTATTGCAAAAAATTGTTTTCGTGTCTCCACATTTTGAAGAGCTATCATTTTTCCATATTTTGGTCCACAGAGTCATATGAGGTCTTGTTTTTTGCGGGACGAGTTGACGTTTTTATTGTTACCATTTACGGGCACATGACATTTTTTGATCGCTTTTTATTCTGATTTTTGTGAGGCAGAATTTACCAAAAACCAGCTATTCATGAATTTCTTTTTTGGGGGGGGGGCGTTTATACTATTCCACATTTGGTAAAATTGATAAAGCAGTTTTATTCTTCGGGGCGGTGCGTGGGCGGTGCATGGGCGGAGACTGCGTGTGTGTGTGGGACTGCCAGGGGTCTGTACAGGCCTCTCGGGGGTCTGTGTGTGCCTGCCGGGGGTCTGTGCGGGCTGCCGGGGGTCTGTGCGGGCCTGCTGGGGCTCTGTGCGGGCCTGCTGGAGCTCTGTGCTGGCCTACTGGGGCTCTGTTCGGGCTGCCGGGGGCTCTGTGAGGGCTGCCAGGGGTCTGTACGGGCTACCGGGGGCTCTGTGCGGGCTGCCGGGGCTCTGTGCGGGCTTCCGGGGGTCTGTGTGGGCTCCTGGGGGCTCTGTGTGGGCTGCCAGGGCTCTGTGAGGGCTACCGGGGGCTCTGTGTGGGCTGCCGGGGATCTGTGTGGGCTGCCAGGGGTCTGTGCGGGCTGCCGGGGGTCTGTGCGGGCCTGCTGGGGCTCTGTGCGGGCCTGCCGGGGCTCTGTGCGGGCCTGACGGGGCTCTGTGCGAGACTGCCGGGGCTCTGTTTGGGCTGCAGGTGGTTTGTGCAGGCTGCTGGGGGTCTGTGCGGGCTGCCGGGGGCTCTGTGCGGGCTGCCGAGGGTCTGTGCGGGCCTGCTGGGGCTCTGTGCGGGCCTGCTGGAGCTCTGTGCTGGCCTACTGGGGCTCTGTTTGGGCTGCAGGTGGTTTGTGCAGGCTGCTGGGGGTCTGTGCGGGCTGCCGGGGGCTCTGTGCGGGCTGCCGGGGGTCTGTGCGGGCCTGCTGGGGCTCTGTGCGGGCCTGCTGGAGCTCTGTGCTGGCCTACTGGGGCTCTGTTCGGGCTGCCGGGGGCTCTGTGAGGGCTGCCAGGGGTCTGTACGGGCTACCGGGGGCTCTGTGCGGGCTGCCGGGGCTCTGTGCGGGCTTCCGGGGGTCTGTGTGGGCTCCTGGGGGCTCTGTGTGGGCTGCCAGGGCTCTGTGAGGGCTACCGGGGGCTCTGTGTGGGCTGCCGGGGATCTGTGTGGGCTGCCAGGGGTCTGTGCGGGCTGCCGGGGGTCTGTGCGGGCCTGCTGGGGCTCTGTGCGGGCCTGCCGGGGCTCTGTGCGGGCCTGACGGGGCTCTGTGCGAGACTGCCGGGGCTCTGTTTGGGCTGCAGGTGGTTTGTGCAGGCTGCTGGGGGTCTGTGCGGGCTGCCGGGGGCTCTGTGCGGGCTGCCGAGGCTCTGTTCGGGCTGCAGGGGGTCTGTGCAGGCTGCCGGGGGTTTGTGCGGGCTGCCGGGGGCTCTGTGCGGGCTGCCGAGGCTCTTTGCGGGCTGCCGGGAGTCTATGCAAGCTGCCGTGGGCTCTGTGCGGGCTGCCGGGGCTCTGTGCGGGCCTGACAGGGCTCTGTGCGAGACTGCCGGGGCTCTGTTTGGGCTGCAGGTGGTTTGTGCAGGCTGCTGGGGGTCTGTGCGGGCTGCCGGGGGCTCTGTGCGGGCTGCCGAGGCTCTGTTCGGGCTGCAGGGGGTCTGTGCAGGCTGCCGGGGGTTTGTGCGGGCTGCCGGGGGCTCTGTGCGGGCTGCCGAGGCTCTTTGCGGGCTGCCGGGAGTCTATGCAAGCTGCCGGGGGCTCTGTGCGGGCTGCCGAGGCTCTTTGCGGGCTGCCGGGAGTCTATGCAAGCTGCCGGGGGCTCTGTGCGGGCTGCCGGGGCTCTGTACGGGCCTGCCGGGGCTCTGTGAGGGCTTCTGGGGGCTCTGTGTGGGCTGCCGTGGATCTGTGCGGGCTGCCGGGGCTCTGTGGGGGCCTGCCGGGGGTCTGTGCATGTGTGCATCGGACGATGCCTGCTACAGTGACAGTGATTGACACATTAGCCAATGATGGGACAGTAGTAGTCCCATCATCCGGCTAATGTGTTGAATGTAAAAAAAAAAAACTACGTACATACAACATACATACTACATACATACTACATTCATACTACATAAATACTACATACATACTACATACTACATACAAACTACATGCATACATACAACATAGTACATACATATTACATACATACTACATATGCAGCGCCCCAGAGTCCTGGTCGTTGCAGTACTGTGGCTCCGCCACTAAGGGGGGCTGTGGTACGTCTGATGGCACTGAAGGAGTTAATCTGACCAGGTATCACAGCCACCAATACATTTCACAGTCTGGCCTCCAAGGGGAGCTAAGGGTTCTATTTATTAGGCAGTCTGGTAAAACTGGGGGTTAGGCAGGAAGTTAGACAGAAAGCTGACTGGGTTGGAACCAGGCAACACCTTGTGGCAGAGGGTGTTGTGGGGGAAGATTCAGAGGGGTCCCTGTCAGGGGTGGGATCCTGACAGAGGCCTAGCAACCAGAGAGAACGTTACGGGACCGCGCCTGCACGATATAGCGGCGGTACCCCAAGAAAGGATAAGAAGCGAGATTTATTGTGCTGAGTGAGAAACGAGATCAACGCAACAAGGAGAATACCAGTAGGAGTCGTGCTGTAAGATGAGGCAACATCCTATTGAGGCGCATAACCGGTGGCCGGAACGCCGAGGAAGTATAGAGCTCCAAGCCAAACTTCAAACCTACGGCAGGACAGTCAGTTACAGGCAGGCTGTCTCACCCAGACCCAGGAAGACACAGGGGGGTAACAACAGGAGTGGGGCGACGCAAGAGTCCCGGAAGAGCTCCGAGCCTCCCGTCATACGGGTGCGTCCTAACCGTAAGATCAGGGGGACGTAGAGGGAGAACATCAGAATCGAGTTGTGAGGGAACACGAGAAACAGACACAACAGTTGTGGGGTACTATCCCGTAAGCACAGCAGGGGAGGACCACAACACAAGCGCAGGAAGGAAGGCACAGATTTCCACCTGCAAAGGGAACTCTGGAGGTGCACTCGGACCGGCCGGACTTGCGCAGCCCTGTTAACCGTATTCCGGATTGAGGACTCAGAAGCCTTCAGTAAAGAGGTAAAGAGACTGCAACCTGGTGTCTTCGTTATTTACTGCACCGCACCTCCACCACCATCCACATCTATTATTGTACGCCCCTCAGCAGGGTCACGGACCGGGTCTAGCCACCGTGACAACCCAAGAGCAGAGACTCAGAGGCCCGGTACCGGGTACCCCTCGGCCCTGCGGCAGTGGGGGCGCTACAACTTGGCGTCACGAACAGGATCTACTTAAGCCTGAAGAATCGGGTCATGTGTGCCTTGGAACTGTGATTTATTATACTTGGACTGTGACTTATTGCAAAGACTGTGCCGCGCCACTTGCCGCCCAAATCCGCCATTACAGCACTGAGGAGAGCGCAGGAGAAGAAGAGGGGCGTGGAGTGGGCGTAGACAAGCTGGAGAGAGCGAACGACCATGGCCGCCCAGTCTAAATATTTCTGCACCGTGAGGACGTGTCTGTCAGCAGCCGAGATCCGCCTCCTGATTCTCAATGGAGGGCGGAGACAACGAAAACGAAACCGCCCACGAAGGAGAGAGCGGGAAAAGGATCAGGAAGTGACCCACGTGGAGGACGTCATGGCCAGCAGCTCGGAACCCGAACGCGGGGTGGAAGCAGAAGACTCCCCCAACTACCCGGACGAGCACCGCAGCCAATTCTCCACGGACAGCGCTGATTTCTTGCAGGCTGAGATGGGAGACTTGATCCACCAGCTCCTTCAGCTGAATGTGAAGGCCCAGGCTCCGCACCAGGTAGCGCCGGAAGAAAGCTCCCTGGCATCGGATCTTGTACCACTAACGGAGTTGCTGCTGAGGCCCTCGCCGACACCGCCAGCGGAACCCGCCGCAGAGGAAGAGCCTGCATTGACCGGTGAGTCCGCCGACCCCGTCCCGCTGGCAGAGGGCTTGTTAGTAGGCCCCGTTGCGGCACCCCCTCTCCCTGGGACCCATAGATGCCAGCGCCTGTTACCATGGGAGGAGACAACGGGAATGGAGCACCTCCTGAAGGCCCCGATTCTGCCAACTACCCTGCTGTGTGAAGCCCATGCAGAGCGCACAGTATGCCGCTGGGTGAACCCAGGATCCAACCTTATGGGGTTCCCCAGGGTGAAGACACAGGAAGGGGAGATGGTGCAGGCCCTGAGCTGGGAGGAATACCAGGCCCAGCTGGAACAGCAGTGGGAGGAGAAGGAAGAGGCGTACCAGGCCGGGCTGGAGGCCCACCATCAAAAAGACCTGGCGGTCAAGGACCGGGCCCGCAAGGACCCCGCCACTCACCAGGCCCCGCGCAGGCAGGGCACCATCACCACCTTCAAGCTCCGCGGAGGCTGGGGCTTCATTAAAGAGCCAGGCCTGTATGCGGAGGTGTTTGTCAACCGAAGAGACGTGGAGTCGCATCTCAGAGAGGGCCACCCAGACCGGGATCTCTACCCGGGGGATGAAGTCTCGTACACCAGGCACTTTGGGGAAAAGGGTTGGTTTGCCCTGAATGTCCGAAAGAGGCAGAACCCTGTGATACCCCCGATTAAGGTGCCAGTGAAGCTGACCCCTGTAGCAAAGGTGCCCCCTTGTGGTCAGCCCATGGTCATTACCAGGACCACCGAGGTCACCCCCACGTGCACTATGGTCAAGACCACGACATGCAGCATTGTCACCTCCACCACCCTCGTGGCCAAGGAGGCACCTCTTCAGGTGGGTGGTGCCCGTGCTGCTCCAGAACTGAAGACAGTGGGTACGCAGACCCCCAGATGGGACAACACGTCCCCTTATGCAGTACCAGGCGGTGCGCAATACCCTAGGGGGTTGCCTCCGCCGGTGCTACCTTCTGAGTGGTTCAAGTAACTCATACACTGCAAAAATGCTTTATTGATTGTACATAGTTAATTGTTTTCATTGTTTTGCTGCTAAAACCCGTCCAGGGTTAACTCTTAAAGGGATCCCTTTGTTGACCCGGGATCCCTATTGTTTTTTGTTTGTTTTCTACTTTTTGCACAAGTTATCAAAGGACTGCCGAATCATGGACGGTGAATGGTTCAAAAACTGATCTTGTAAATAGTTTGCACCTTCTTAAAGGTGCTCTCTACTGGTTTTATAAGTGAAAGGGACTCTTTGCGAAGACACTGGTTGCAGAACCAGCATCGGAGTCCTTGCTGCAAACAGACTTGCAGCTTGAGAAGTTGCACTACCTTATAGAGACTTGGTCCCCTCTTAAAGGGGATGTTCCTCAAAAGCACTTAAAGAATGATGATGTTTTGAAAGAAAGTACTGATAATGCTGATATGTAAAAGTTATATGTAGCTAACTGGTTGATTGTAAGAAATGTTTAATAATGTTAATAGAAGAATGAGGACAGGAAGTGAACCCGTAGGGGTTAGTGGTGAGTCCTCTTAGGAGCCATGTAGAGATGGCTCAGTGATCTTGAACTGAAAGAAAAATTATATGTTCTATACTGTGTATAGTAGTGGAAGGACAGTAGGCCCGGGCGGAAAGGGGCGGTCCTGTATAGAAAGGAGAGGCAGTAGGTCTGGAGCAGTTAGGACAGGCGGTCCTGCAGACATAAAGAAGGAGAATGCATAAAAGTTAATTAGCCTTATATGTGATATAAGAAGGTCTTTAGTGGATTTAGCGAGTACGTCCTTAAAGGCAATGTTAAATTATTGTTCAAAGATTTTGCACTTAGTAGAATACCCGGTTGGGTAAGAAAAGTTATTTAAAGTATTTAACTATGTTTGTAACGTTCAAGTGTCATCACCTCCCATAAAGGGAAGCTCTGTTAAAAAGTTTACTCGTACTTGCATTTTCAAAATTGTATGTCTTTTTGCTGACATGTATTGTTGTTTTCTTCCCAGTCCAGGAGTACTGGATTTAACCGGGGGGGGAGTGCAGCACCCCAGAGTCCTGGTCGTTGCAGTACTGTGGCTCCGCCACTAAGGGGGGCTATGGTACGTCTGATGGCACTGAAGGAGTTCATCTGACCAGGTATCACAGACACCAATACATTTCACAGTCTGGCCTCCAGGGGGAGCTAAGGGTTCTATTTCTTAGGCCACTCCTCACAGTCTGGTAAAACTGGGGGTTAGGCAGGAAGTTAGACAGAAAGCTGACTGGGTTGGAACCAGGCAACACCTTGTGGCAGAGGGTGTTGTGGGGGAAGATTCAGAGGGGTCCCTGTCAGGGGTGGGATCCTGACAGAGGCCTAGCAACCAGAGAGAACGTTACGGGACCGCGCCTGCACGATATAGCGGCGGTACCTCAAGAAAGGATAAGAAGCGAGATTTATTGTGCTGAGTGAGAAACGAGATCAACGCAACAAGGAGAATACCAGTAGGAGTTGCGCTGTAAGACGAGGCAACATCCTATTGAGGCGCATAACCGGTGGCCGGAACGCCGAGGAAGTATAGAGCTCCAAGCCAAACTTCAAACCTATGGCAGGACAGTCAGTTACAGGCGGGCTGTCTCACCCAGACTTAGGAAGACACAGGGGGGTAACAACAGGAGTGGGGCGACGCAAGAGTCCCGGAAGAGCTCCGAGCCTCCCGTCATACGGGTGCGTCCTAACCGTAAGATCAGGGGGACGTAGAGGGAGAACATCAGAATCGAGTTGTGAGGGAACACGAGAAACAGACACAACAGTTGTGGGGTACTATCCCGTAAGCACAGCAGGGGAGGACCACAACACAAGCGCAGGAAGGAAGGCACAGATTTCCACCTGCAAAGGGAACTCTGGAGGTGCCATCGGACCGGCCGGACTTGCGCAGCCCTGTTAACCGTATTCCGGATTGAGGACTCAGAAGCCTTCAGTAAAGAGGTAAAGAGACTGCAACCTGGTGTCTTCGTTATTTACTGCACCGCACCTCCACCACCATCCACATCTATTATTGTACGCCCCTCAGCAGGGTCACGGACCGGGTCTAGCCACCGTGACAACCCCAGAGCAGAGACTCAGAGGCCCGGTACCGGGTACCCCTCGGCCCTGCGGCAGTGGGGGCGCTACACATACATACAACATACTACATACATACTACAGTACATACATACAACATACATATTACACACATAATACATACATACCACATACATACATACAACATACATACTACATACATACAACATACATACATACTACATACATACTACATACATACATACTACATACATACTACTTACATACTACATACATACTACATACATACAACATACTACATACATACTACATACAATACATTCATACATTACATACAATACATACATACAGACATACAGTACATTAAACATAGAGTACATACTTACCATTACTTGTCATTTTGATCCCCGAAACCAGTGTCATCTGTAAAAAAGATTAAAATAACAAACAACCAATATACTCCCTGTCCGCAGAAATCCACGAGTGTCCCATGATGATCTCCCGTGGAGAACGGCAGCATCACCTGATGCGACCGCTCTCCAGGGGCTCCAGGAACACAATGACGGGAGGAAGGTATCCTTCCGCCACTGTATTCCTCTGCCGCTGTAAAAAAAATAGTCCCTAGTCTCACTTTTGGCATTGCTGTGTGCGAAATTTTCCCACACAGCAATGCCATAAAGTGAGACTTTGAACTATAGTAACCTCAGTGATGCACTGCAGGAGCCATTGTCTCCTGTCAGTGTGTCACTGAGGGTCCTATAGAGCAGTGACATCACCCGATGTCACTGTTCTATAGGGGAGATCGTCATGGGACACTTGTTATTAATTGGACTAGCCTTTCTGGCTATAAAATATAGGGGGACCTCACATCATTTTTTTGGGGGGTCCCCCTATTTTAATAGCCAGTAAAGGCTACGCAGACAGCTGCGGGCTGATATTCATAGCAGGCTACAAATATTGGCCCCGGCCTTCGGCTTTCCCCCTCTGGTGCAGAAAATTGCGTGGGAGCCCACGCCGTTTTTTTTCCATTTTTTTTTTTTAATTAAACGCTCATTAAGGCCTCTTTCATACTTGCGTCGGTACGGGTCCGTCGCTATGCGTCGGGCCGACGTACTGACACACGTTGTGAAATTTGTGCATGACGTGGGCGGCGGATTCAGTTTTTCAACGCTGCCCATTCTGAAGTCCGGGGAGGAGGGGGCGGAGTTTCAGTCTCGCATGCGCGGTAGAAAATGGCGGACGCGACGGACAAAAAAAAGTTCACTTTAATGTTTTTTTGTGCCAACGGTCCACCGAAACATGACAGATCCGTTGCACGACGGACGCGACGTGTGGCCATCCGTCACAATCGGTCGCTAATACAAGTCTATGGGAAAAAAACGCATCCTGCAAGTACATTTGCAGGATCCGTTTTTTCCGCCGGATCCATTTTTTTTCTCATAGAGTCATATTAGCGCCTGATGGCCACATGTTTCATACATTTTTTGCAGGATTCGTCAAAAAAGCTGTTTCCGCTGGACGGAAAACACATACAGAGGAATGGTTTTTCTGTTCAGCGAAAAAACACACAGCGACAGATCCGGCAAAAAGCGGATGAAACGGAGATGTGAAATGATGAATCCGGCCTCCGAATCCGTTTTTTCCTGCATGTTTCCATTCAAATCATGCAAATTTTCCACTTATTTATTTATTTATTTCCAAAAACTGCATCAAAACAGCGCAAAAAACACACCAAAAACTGCATCAAAACTGCACCAAACTGCATCAAAAACTGCATCATAACTGCACCAAAAACTGCATCAAAACTGCACCAAAAACAGCATAGTAAACTGCATCAAAAACAACACAAAAAAACACAAAAAACCTGCATCAAAAACCGCACCAAAAACCTGCATCAAAGCTGCATAAAAAACCGCACCAAAACCCTGCATCAAAACTGCACCAAAAACAGCATCAAAACTGCACCAGTTTTTGATGCAGGTTTTGATGCAGTTTTTGGTTCAGGTTTTTGATGCTGTTTTTTATGCAGTTTTTGGTGCAGTTTTTGGTGCATTTTTGTTGCAGTTTTTGGTGCGGTTATTGATGCTGTTTTTGATGCAGTTTTTGGTGCAGTTTTTGATGCAGGTTTTTGGTGCAGGTTTTTGATGTGGTTTTTGATGCAGTTTTTGGTGCAGTTTTGATGCAGTTTTTGGTACAGTTTTTGATGCAGGTTTTTGGTGTGGTTTTTTATGCAGTTTTTGGTGCAGGTTTTTGGTGCGGTTATTGATGCAGTTTTTGGTGCAGTTTTGATGCAGTTTTGGGTACAGTTTTTGATGCTGTTTTTGATGCTGTTTTTTTATGCAGTTTTTGGTGCATTTTTGATGCAGTTTTTGGTGCGGTTATTGATGCTGTTTTTGATGCAGTTTTTGGTGCAGTTTTTGATGCAGGTTTTTGGTGCAGGTTTTTGATGTGGTTTTTGATGCAGTTTTTGGTGCAGTTTTGATGCAGTTTTTGGTACAGTTTTTGATGCAGGTTTTTGGTGTGGTTTTTTATGCAGTTTTTGGTGCGATTATTGATGCAGTTTTTGGTGCGATTATTGATGCAGTTTTTGGTGCAGTTTTGATGCAGTTTTGGGTACAGTTTTTGATGCAGTTTTTGGTTCAGGTTTTTGATGCTGTTTTTTATGCAGTTTTTGGTGCGGTTTTTGATGCAGTTTTTGGTGCAGGTTTTTGGTGCGGTTTTTGATACAGTTTTTGGTTCAGGTTTTTGATGCTGTTTTTTATGTAGTTTTTGGTGCAGGTTTTTGGTGCATTTTTGATGCAGTTTTTGGTGCTGTTATTGATGCTGTTTTTGATGCAGTTTTTGGTACAGTTTTTGATGCAGGTTTTTGGTGCAGGTTTTTGATGTGGTTTTTGATGCAGTTTTTGGTGCAGTTTTGATGCAGTTTTTGGTACAGTTTTTGATGCAGGTTTTTGGTGTGGTTTTTTATGCAGTTTTTGGTGCAGGTTTTTGGTGCGGTTATTGATGCAGTTTTTGGTGCAGTTTTGATGCAGTTTTTGGTACAGTTTTTGATGCAGGTTTTTGGTGTGGTTTTTTATGCAGTTTTTGGTGCAGGTTTTTGATGTGGTTTTTGATGCAGTTTTTGGGGCAGTTTTGATGCAGTTTTTGGTACAGTTTTTGATGCAGGTTTTTGGTGCTGTTTTTTATGCAGGTTTTGGTGCATTTTTGATGCAGTTTTTGGTGCAGTTTTTGATGCAGGTTTTTGGTGCAGGTTTTTGATGTGGTTTTTGATGCAGTTTTTGGTGCAGTTTTGATGCAGTTTTGGTGCAGTTTTTGGTGCAGGTTTTTGGTGTGGTTTTTGATGCTGTTTTTGATGCAGTTTTTTGTTTAGTTTTTGGTGCATGTTTTTGGTGCGGTTTTTGATGCTGTTTTTGGTGCTGTTTTGATGCAGGTTTTTGGTGTGGTTTTTGATGGTTTTTGTTGCAGTTTTTGGTGCAGTTTTTGGTGCGGTTTTTGGTGCAGTTTTAGGCTATGTGCACACATTGTGGATTCAGCTTAGGAATTTCTGTTGCGGACCTGCGTTTTTTTGTGCGGTTCCGCAGTGCTTTTCTGTGTGTTTTTGCTGCGGTTTTCTTGCGGATTTGCTGCGTTTTTTACCCCTGCGGTTTTCTATAATGGAATGGGTACAAAAACGCTGCAGATTCACAAAAAAGAATTGACATGCTATTTCTTTTAAACCGCAGCGTTTCCGCAGCCGATTTTCCACAAAGTGTGCACAGCAGCATTTTTTTCTCATTGATTTACATTGTACTGTAAATCAATTGCGGATCTGCAGCGTTTCTGCACTGCAAAAAATGCTGCGGATCTGCGGAAACCCTTAATGTGGTTTTTGATGCAGTTTTTGGTGCAGTTTTGTTGCCGTTTTTGGTGCAGTTTTTGATGCAGGTTTTTGGTGCAGTTTTTGATGCTGTTTTTGGTGCAGTTTTGATGGAGGTTTTTGGTCCGGTTTTTGATGTAGGTTTTTGGTGCGGTTTTTTTATGCTGTTTTTGGTGCAGTTTTTGGTGCAGTTTTTGATGCAGGTTTTTGGTGCGTTTTTTATGCGGTTTTTGATGCAGTTTTTGGTGCAGTTTTGATGCAGTTGCAGTTTTGATGCAGTTTTTGATGCAGTTTTTGGAAATAAATAAATAAAAACGGAAAATGTGCATAATTTGAATGGAAACATGCATGAAAAAATGGATTCGGAGGCCAAATTCATCATTTCACATCTCAGTTTCATCCGTTTTTTGCCGGATCCGTCGCTGTGCGGTTTTTTGCCGGACAGAAAAACAGTTCCTCTGTATGTGTTTTCCGTCCGGCGGAAACAGCTTGTTTTACGTATCCTGCAAAAAACAGATGAAACGTGTGGCCATCAGGCGCAATCCGGTGCTAATACAACTCTATGAAAAAAAACAGATCTGGCAGAAAAGACGGATCCTGCAAATGTGCTCGCAGGATGCGTTTTTTACCCATAGACTTGTATTAGCGACAGATCGCGATGGATGAACACACATCGCACCTGTCGTGCAATGTATCCGTCGTGTTTTGGCGGACCGTTGGCACGAAAAAACGTTCAAGTGAACTTTTTTGTCCGTGGCGTCCGCCATTTTCTACCACGTATGTGTGTGTGTGACTTCAGAATGGGCAGCGGATGCGTTGAAAAACTGCATCCGCTGCCCACATCGTGCACAAATTTCACAACGTGTGCCGGTACGTTGGCCCAACGCATAGCGATTGACCCGTACCGACGCAAGTATGAAAGAGGCCTTATTGATCGTTTAATTTAAAAAAAAAAACAGCGTGGGCTCCCGCACAATTTTCTGCGCCAGAGGGGGAAAGCCGATGGCCGGGGGCCAATATTTGTAGCCTGCTATGACTATCAGCCCGCAGCTGTCTGCGTAGCCTTTACTGGCTATTAAAATAGGGGGACCCCCCCAAAAAAAATGACATGGGGTCCCCCTATATTTCATAGCCAGAAAGGCTATGCAGACAGCTGTGGGTTGATATTCATAGCCTAGAGAGGGGCCATGGATATTGCCCCCCCAGCTACAAATACCTGTCCGCAGCCGCCCCAGAAATGGTGCATCTGTAAGATGCGCCAAATTCCAGCACTTAGCCCCTCTCTTCCCACTCCCGTGTAGTGGTGGGGTATGGGGTAATAAGGGGTTAATATCACCTTGCTATTGTAAGGTGACATTAAGCCGGGTTAATAACGGAGAGGAGTCAATAACACACCTATCCATTATTACTCCAATAGTAATAAAGGGTTAATAAAACACACACACATTAGGAAAAAAGTATTTTAATATTCTTAATTTAACCATACTTACCATACTTCAGCGCCTGCAAAAACGTAAAATAATAAACCGTATACTACCCGTCCACCATAGTCCAATTAATAACGAGTGTCCAACGACGATCTCCCCTATAGAACAGTGACATCGGGTGATGTTACTGCTCTATAGGACCCTCAGTGACACACTGACAGGAGACAATGGCTCCTGCAGTGCATCACTGAGGTTACTATAGTTCAAAATCTCACTTTATGACAATTGCTGCATGGGAAAATTTCTCACACAGCAATGCCAAAAGTGAGACTAGGGACTATTTTTTTTACAGTGGCGGAGGAACACAGTGGTGGAAGGATACCTTCCTCCCGTCATTGTGTTCCTGGAGCCCCTGGAGAGCGGTCGCATCAGCTGATGCTGCCGTTCTCCACGGGAGATCATCGTGGGACACACGTGGATTTCTGTGGACAGGGAGTATATTGGTTGTTTTTTACAGGTGACACTGGCTTCGGGGATCAAAATGACAAGTAATGGTGAGTATGTACTCTATGTTTAATGTACTGTATGTCTGTATGTATGTATTGTATGTAATGTATGACTGTATTGTATGTAGTATGTATGTAGTATGTAAGTAGTATGTATGTAGTATGTATGTATGTAGTATGTATGTAGTATGTATGTATGTATGTTGTATGTATGTAGTATGTATGTTGTATGTATGTATGTGGTATGTATGTATTATGTGTGTAATATGTATGTTGTATGTATGTACTGTAGTATGTATGTAGTATGTTGTATGTATGTGTAGCGCCCCCACTGCCGCAGGGCCGAGGGGTACCCGGTACCGGGCCTCTGAGTCTCTGCTCTGGGGTTGTCACGGTGGCTAGACCCGGTCCGTGACCCTGCTGAGGGGCGTACAATAATAGATATGGATGCTGCCGTTCTCCACGGGAGATCATCGTGGGACACACGTGGATTTCTGTGGACAGGGAGTATATTGGTTGTTTTTTACAGGTGACACTGGCTTCGGGGATCAAAATGACAAGTAATGGTGAGTATGTACTCTATGTTTAATGTACTGTATGTCTGTATGTATGTATTGTATGTAATGTATGACTGTATTGTATGTAGTATGTATGTAGTATGCATGTAGTATGTATGTAGTATGTATGTAGTATGTTGTATGTATGTAGTATGTATGTAATATGTATGTTTGTTGTTTTTTTTCCAACAATATGTTTTTATTGAACATTTGCATATGGTGCGGTAATAAAATATCGTTACAAAGCTGTAGATACAAAATGTGCACAAATGCATGTAAACAAGTAGCACGCAATCCTATTTCTAACAACAATGGGGGGTAGGGGGAGGAGGGGGTAAGAAAGGAGGGGGGGGAAAGAAAAAAGTGGGGGGAGGGAAGGAAGGGGGAAGGGGGGTTCCGGGGGTAAAATCACTTTGTGCGCGATAATTGCGGAAAGTCATTCTGAGTCAGATGGTTCAGGGTTAGTTAAGTAAAATGTAGGTACGGCAAAGGGAGTGTGATTGGTATATTCCGCCCAGGGAAGCCATACTTTCTCAAATTTACCCACTTTGTCCATAAGAATAGCTGACAGTTTTTCATTGACCATATACCAGGAGAGGCGTGTTTTAACTGCGGAGAAGTCTATGGTTGGTTTTTTCCAAGCCAAAGCTATAGTTTGCTTGGTTGCTAAAAATATGAATGATATAAGAGCCTGGGTGTGTTTGGGAATGTTGGAGATACGTTTATTGAGTAGGGCCTCCCAAGGGTTTTTTCTGAGATTTATATTTGTGACAGAGAACACTAAATGGTAGATTCTAATCCATAGTCTCCTAACAGTTGGGCATAGCGACCAGATATGGAACATGTCTCCAATAGAGTTACAACCTCTAAAACAGTTTGGGGAGTAGTTGGCTACTGCCTTAGCCACTCTAGCTGGGATCAGATACCAACGGGTCAGCACTTTATAGTTGGTTTCCAGCATGAGGGTATTTAGTATTCCTCCAGTGGAGGAGGACCAGATTTGGGACCACTCTGAGTCAGACAGGATAGACCCAATATCAGAATTTTTCAATAAAGAGCTGACAAAGTTCTTTAGTTGTAAGTATCTAAATATCTCTCCAGGGGGGAAACCGTATTTTTCTCTGAGGGCTAGGAATGGGATAATCCCATCTACATTGAAGAGATGGTGAACTCTAGTTATCCCCGCTTCAACCCACTTATGGAAGTATTTAAGGGATCTCATACCTGGGGGGAATAGTATGTTGTCCCAAAGTGGAGCGAGGGGCAAAAAGGGTGAAATTAGCTTCTAAGAGTATTTATGCGAGTCCCATATTGCAAGAGAGTGTTTTATTATGGGGTTCGAGATATGTTTGCGTTGGGTTGGGAGAATCCATAATATTGTATCTATGGTGTCGGTTTGTAGCTCGGAAGCCTCTAAAGATAGCCATAATGGAGATTCAGTGTAGGCGTGGTATAGGGTCAGTTGGCCCAACTGGGAGGCGCGGTAATACTTAGAAAGGTTGGGAACTCCCAAGCCCCCTTTCAGGCGGTGACAGTAGAGGGTGGCTTTATTTACTCTGGGGAGACCTCCCCTCCAAACGAAAGTGTCTATTGATCTTTGGGCCATTTTAAGGAAGTGCGAGGGGATAGGGATTGGCAGAACACGGAATAGATAAAGTAGCTTGGGGAGAATCGACATCTTCAAGGCACGCACTCGGCCTAGCCATGAGAGGTGCAGCTTCTCTCAAGATTGAAGCAAAAGGTGAAGTTTTCAGAGCATGGGCGGATAGTTGGCTGTGTAGAGGGAGTCTAAATTAGCCATCAGTTTCACTCCTAAATAATCCAAATGTTTAGTAACCCACTGGAACAGAAATTCTTTTTGGAGATGCGTTATAGTTGATTGCGGGAGGGATATATTCATTGCGTAAGATTTGGCAGTATTTATTTGCAGACCGGATATGGATTCAAAATCTTGTAAGGTTTGGAGAAGGGCCGGTAAGGACGTCTGAGGGGACGATAGAAGGAGTAGAATATTATCTGCAAACATGAATAGTTTGTGTGGGACTGCTGCCACTTCCACACCCTGTATTTTGGAGTTGAGGCGCAGCTGGATAGCCAGTGGTTCGAGCGCTAGGAGAAACAATAGGGGTGAGAGGGGACAACCCTGTCAGGTACCTCTGCTGATTGGGAAGAGTGTAGAGGAGAAGCCGCTATAACGTACGTAAGTGGAAGGGATACTATAGAGAGCGTAGATCCAGGAGAGGAAGTGGTCCGGAAACTTCCATCTCCCCAGCACCGCAAACAGGTAAGGCCACAATACAGAATTGAAGGCTTTTTTGATGTCTAGTAACAGTAACATGCTTGTTATGTTGCGATGCTGACAGAGATGCAGTAAGTGGGAGACCCTCTGTATGTTGTCTGAGGCCTGTCGACGCGGGACGAAGCCTACTTGGTCTTTATGGATTAATGCACCTAAGCCTGAATTCAACCTTTGGGATAGGATTTTAGCCAGTATTTTAAGATCTATGTTAACTAGAGATATTGGTCTATAATTGGACCAAAATAAGTGATCTGAGTTGGGCTTAAGTATCATGGATATTGCATCCATTAATGAGGCTGTGCCTGGTTTATTTCCATCTCTCAGGGAGTTAAAATAATTAGTGAGGTATGGGGTCAGTGGCATATTTTTTATAATAAAGGGCCATAAACCCATCAGGGCCTGGTTTTTTGTTAGTTTTCAAATTTTTAATGGCTATCTCGATTTCATTAGGAGTTATGGCTTGGTCCAGAAGTTCGACCAGATCGGAACTAAGGGCCGGGAGGGGGACAGAGTCTAAAAAGTTCTCCACGGTATCTATATTTGTGGTGGATGGGGCGCTATACAGCTGTTTTAGTTTTTGCTGAAAAACATGAATGATTTGCTGTGGGTTAGTTGTAACACCTGAGGATGTGCGCAAACGTATGGGGGGTCTAGGTAGAGGATTGCATTTTAAGCGGCGGGCGAGGTTAGAATTATTTTTATTATTAAGGGCGTAGAAGCGTTGCTGTGACCAACGTATAACTCGGTCGGCGTTCTCGGAGAGGTGGAGATCTAGTTCTGTCCGAGCGTGGAGGAAGTCTCGATATGTGGTGGGTGAAGGTGTGGTTTTCATCTGGGACTCCAAAGCTGACACCCTGCTCTCCAAATCGGCTATTTTCGCATTTCTATCATTTTTCTTGCGAGAGGCTTCTTGGATGCAGAGACCTCTAAGTATTGCTTTGTGTGCCTCCCATAAGGAAATCGGCGAAGAAGCAGATTGTTTGTTCAAAGAGAAATATTCATCGATATGATTTTTCAATTTTTTGGCGATATCAGGATAGGAGAGCAGTGAATCGTTAAGGGTCCAGTTGAATGAGCGGGGCCGTGGGTGGAGTGTTGAGCATGTGATTAGATTTGGGGAATGGTCCGACCAGGGAGTAGATTGGATTGAGATATTTGATACATTTGGGATAAAGGAAGGATGAACCAGAATATGATCAATTCTAGTGTACACTAGGTGGCGTGCGGAGAAAAAGGTGTAATCTCTTTCGGTGGGGTGAAGTTCCCTCCATAAGTCTATCCAATGATATTGGGAAAGGAGTTTGTTGAGGGCGGCTGAGTCTGCTGAAGGGTATGGTGGTGGAGGAGTAGATGAGTGGGGACTTAAGGACTTGTCTAGGCTAGCTTTAAGTACACAATTGGAGTCTCCGCATAGGATTGTGGCCCCTTGGGCATGCTCTGAAATCAATTCTAGTAGTTGAGAAAAGAAGGCGACTTGGTGGGTATTAGGGGCATAGTAGGAAACAAAGGTCACCAGTTCATCAGTTATTGTGCCTGTCACCATGATATAGGGACCTTCCTTATTAGCTACTGAAGATTTAAAAACAAACGGAACAGATTTCTTAAAACAGATAGCTACGCCTTTAGTTTTGTTTGGAGCATTCGCTGTATAGAAAAGCGGGTAAGAAGCAGACAAAAATCTAGGGCAAGATTTAGTTGAAAAGTGCGTTTCTTGAAGACATACCACGTCTGCCTGCTGGGATCTATAGTAGCGGAAGGCCTTGGTGCGTTTGTGTGGGGAGTTAAGACCCCTCACATTGTGCGATAGGATTATGAGTGGCATTTTAGAAGGTTGTGGGATTTGCTTGTGGTTATTATTAATTGTGGTTTATCAGTAGGAGTAGAGGAGGTATTGCAGAATGAACTAAGTAGGTAGTTTAGGCCCGGGTAATTGGTTGGGTTAGGGAATAGGGTAGATTGGAAGGTATCTGTAGTTTGGGTAGGGTGAGAAAACTTGTTAAGGAGGAAGGGGCAACTGTAGTGTTGGCTAAGCACTATGTGCTGAGCAGCAGTGTGTGAGGACACTGTGGGGTCATAAAGGTCTGCTAGGGGCAAAAAAAACAAAAAAAAAACTTTATGCAATCATAACGGAATACGGAAATGTAGTCAAGTAAGTGATAAAGTCGAACTGGGGGCTTGATTCAACATTCCAGGGGGTATCAATGATGTTCTATCTTATCAACCTATTGTAGCGGCTAGTAAATAGAGTGCATAGGTCAGGTTATAAAAGATAACAACTACGCCCAATAGTATAATTAACTGAAGCCGTTATATAACTTTGTGTTGTATTTGAAACATTGTGGTAGAATAGAATATATGTAACCTGTCGCTAGAACTTAACAATCAATAGGTAAAAAGAGAGAAAAAACACTATATTAGCTTGTGGATTGAATATATTCACTTGTCTGCAGTGAAGATCAAGTCGGGAGGTAGGTTCAATCCAGTCCAGGGTTTCAATAGACGCGAAAGGCGCAGTCGTTTCAGATGAGGGAATGTTAGAGTTGTGCAGTTCAGGAACATCTGTGAAAATAAACTGAATAAACATAAATAACCATGTCATCCTGGAACTGTAGGTGTGTCAGGCAGAGTTTCCTGTATGGTATCAGAGGCCCAGGATAGAGCCAGCGGTTGCACTGCTCATCACGGGGGATCAGGCGGAGCTTGTGGTCGAGATCGGCGACTTTCTGGCCGAGGCTGAGAGGAAGCAAGCGGGGGGGATAAAGAGGGATCCATGAGCTGTAGTTTAGCCAAGCAATGGCTCGCTCCTTCAGGGGAGAGAACTGTGTGGGTCATATCAAGGTGAGAGAATATCAGTTTAAAGGGGAATCCTCAGCGATATTTGATGTTATTGGATCGTAGAATCTCCAGATATGGCTTCATAGCTCGTCGTTTGGCAATGTTGGTGGGGGCCAGGTCTGAGAACAGCTCGTATGGGTGGCCTTGGAATGATAGCAGTGCAGATTTTCTTGCCGCTTGTAGGAGCTGTTCCTTTGTTTTGTAAAAGTGCATTTTAAGGATGATGTCTCGCGGCGGACCATCTGTCTTGCGTCTACTCAGGGCTCTGTGGATGCGGTCTATTTCTAAGCGCTCGATGGAGATCCCCGGTAGAAGTTCTTGAAATAGAGCTGTCGCAGTGGACTGGAGGTCAGTGACCGTTTCCGGTATTCCCCTAATCCTAATATTGCTCCTACAGGCTCGGTTTTCAAAGTCTTCTAACTTGCTATTTAGGGTGAGGATCTCGTCCTGTAACATTTCGATATCTTTTTCATGGGTTGCAAGATTAACAAGGGTCGAGTCCATTTTATCTTCAAGGTCGGAGGTACGGGAACCAAGTGCTCTGATCTCTTTAGTTAAGTCCTTAGTCAACTTGTCCGACATCTTGAGCAGTTCAGAATGTAAGTTAGATTGGAACTGCGACAGTAGAGCTGTTTGGTCCCGGGTAGGGGTGTTTGGGGTTTTGGTGGTAGAAGCCGGAATCATCTCAGAGTCTGCTCTGTCAGGCATTGAAGAGTTGGAGGACTCCGACTGGGAAAATGGTCCAGAAGACATGTCGGCGCCCAGGTCTGTTAATGCGGCAAACCTGTTACTAGGTTGTTTTGAATTGGCTCTACGCGCTTTAGGCATGAGGGCGATTAGAATATGGATGGAAGTAGGTCCCCGTGATGTATATTCCGTATTAAAGAAAATGAGGTCTAGGATATGACATATTGCGCAGAATCCCCTAGCAGGTGTATGAGGGGAAGGTTAGGGCATTGCAATAATTACGGGGTATTTTGTTGGCTGGGCCTTACTAGGCAGGTGTTGCATTAGAGGGTGGTCCCTTGTATAATTGTGCCAGTGGAGAAGGATTAACAGATCGGGAGGCCGGTGGCGAGGGGTGCTCTCTGCGGGAGCCAGGACACCGCAAAAGTTCCAGACTCTCACGGGTCGTGTGCGTCTAGCCGAGGGGGATGACAGCTCCCCAGCATCCAGGTCCCACTCCTCTCACAGGTAGTTCAAGCAGGGGGGGGGTGTAGCGAAAGTAAGTCTCTCACCTCTGCTGTTAGGTGCTGATAGGCCTGCCATCCGCCGGGGGGTGCTGGGTCTCCTATGGCAGAGCGATATTGTTCAGGGCAGCAGTCCCAGGGATCCGGTGTGCTGCGCCCGCAAGATCGCGGCTAGTGGCAGTGTGCCTCCTGGGCAGACAGCCTCCAGCGTGGGCCACCCGCCTTCCAGCGGCAGCAGTGATCTGCGTGGGGCCCACACTTCAAAAGAGAGCCCATGGAGGAGTGGGCGGCGCAGCCCAGCAGCAGCTCCGGGACCGCAGGCGGCAGGTAAGCATCGCCGATGCGTCCCTCCAGCGGAGCGAGCCGGGGTCCGCAACTTCACATCCAGGGAGCGGGAGGAGGCCAAGTAGGGCGCGGTCTCGCGGCGCCCGCCACTGCCCACTGTACGGCAGTCTCCGGTCCTTCCCGGCGGCATCTAGGCCTCAGCGGCGGGGGGCCCCTCTGCTCCGGGGCGGCTGGGACAGGCTTCCCGGGGAGGCACAGTCTGGGCTGTTACACAAGGGCGGGGAGACGCCGAAAGCTTCCCGGCCGGAGATGGGCTGCACTGTTGTCTCTTAGGCCTCGCAGGCTTCAGGCCCCACAGTAGGCCCCAAACCAGCGCCGCAACTCCGGTCCACCTCTCTCACCACTGCGGCCCGGTACTACTTCTGTGGCCTAGGGGCTATATGCTACTGCTTTTTGCAACTTGGATGAGTCTCTAAAGTGCCGAAAAACCAGCGGACTGTCCCCGCAGCTTAGGGAGCTCAGAGAGGCACGTCCTGCTCCTTCGGCTGCTGGCCACGCCCCTGTTGGTTTTTTTTTTAACATTCAACACATTAGCCGGATGATGGGACTACTACTGTCCCATCATTGGCTAATGTGTCCATCACTGTCACTGTAGCAGGCATCATCCGATGGGACTTGTAGTCCCATCGGACGATGTATGCACACACGCACAGACCACCGGCAGCCCGCACAGAGCACCGGCAGCCTGCACAGAGCTCCTGGCAGCCCGCCCAGAGCCCCCGGCAGGCAGCACAGACCCCTGGCAGCCCGCACAGACCCTCGGCAGGCCCGCACAGAGCCCCAGCAGGCCCGCACAGAGCCCCGGCAGCCCACACAGAGCCCCAGCAGCCCGTACAGAGCCCTGGCAGCCCGCACAGACCCCCGGCAGCCCACACAGAGCCCCAGCAGCCCGCACAGAGGCCCAGCAGCCCACACAGAGCCCCGGCAGCCCGCACAGAACCCTGGCATCCCCGCACAGAACCCCGGCAGCCTGCACAGAGCCCCGGCAGCCCGCACAGAGCCCTGGCAGCCCGCACAGACCTCCGGCAGCCCACTGTCAGGACTCTGAACATTTTTTATTACCTTTTGTGCATTACTGCCCTTTTTCAAGATGGCGTCTTTGGTCTCATGTGCACTTGTCTTCCTGCTATAAAACTCCACCCCAGCCTTCAGTCTGTGCTAGAGTATTTTGCTTTGCATCCAGCTCCTGATTACTCCCTGGCCTTGCACCTGCACCTGCTCCTGTGAACCTGTGTTGGAGATCCTGCCACTCTGCTCTGAGTTTCTGCTGCATACACCAGTGTTCAGTAATCCTCCTTCATCTGCTGCTCGTGTTACTTCCATCTGCATTTGCTGGACATGTAAGCTGTTTGCTGCTCTGCAAAACCTGAGACTATTAATCAGGTCTCCCTGGTTGAGCTAAGTTATGATTTGAACTTCCTTATAAGCATATCTATCTGTGTCTGGACTAAAGACAAGGATTTATTCATGTCAAGTATCCTCAAGAATAACTGTGCTTCATAGACTTTCTGCTTGTTTGCATTCTCCTCTGAAGTTTCCTATTGACTGCTAAACTGCGTTTAATATTTACACCAAGTGTTGTGGACTTGAGTTTCTCTCTGCACCTGTTTGAATGACCGTGTTATAATATAAACTTTACCACTTATAAACTGTGTCCTGTTGTCTTGTTCCACGCAAAGAGTCTCCTGAGTTATCCCCTATAATTATTACACCCACACAGAGCCCCGAGAGGTCCGTACAGATCCCCGGCAGGCCCGCACAGACCCCGCTCGCACACACAGACATGCACAGTGTCTGCCCACGCACCGCCCACACTCTTCCCCCTCCGGAACAGGATGTAGAAGGACAGAAAAGGCTTATTTACATTCCGATATTTGTGTCCCATTGACTTGCATTGGTATCGGGTATCTGTATCGGTGATATCCGATATTTTTTGGATATAGGCCGATCCAATCCGATACCGATACTTCTGGATATCGTGAGGTATCGCTCAACACTACTCATTAATATTTTTTTTATGTTTTGGCGCTTTTATGTGATAAAAACTTTTATAGAAAAAATAATTATTTTTGCATCGCTTAATTTTGAGGTCTATAACTTTTTTATTTTTTCAGTCAATCAACAAGAAAACAGCTGACCGCACCCCCAGAGCACTCATTACAATAGCTGAACACGTTAGCTAACAGCTGAGGCTGGCCACTCAATCTCGGGTGCTTAGACAATTCACACGAGCAAAGATAAATGGGTGACCCGTAGAAGAGCCAGATCGGTGCGAAACGCCTGTCGTTTGGACCTACACACTCTTCTAAATGTACACCCCCGAGCTGTGAAGATTTTATCATGATTGAATAAAGATTTACCTGCTTAAGAAGATTGGTGAGTGCTGCCATTTATCTTTGCTCGTGAGAATTTTATTTTTTCGCTGATGATGCTGTATGGTGGCTCGTTTTCTGCAGGACAAGATGACATTTTCAGTGGTACCATTGTTATTTATATCCGTATTTTTGATTGCGTGTTATTCCACTTTTTGTTCGGCGGTATGATAATAAAGCGTTGTTTTTTGCCTCGTTTTTTTTTTTTTTTTTTACAGTGTTCTTTGAAGGGGTTAACTAGCTGGACAGTTTTATAGGTCGGCTTGCTACGGACGTGGCGATACTAAATATGTGTACTTTTATTGTTTTTTTTAGATAAAGAAATGTATTTATGGGAACAATATATATTTTTTTCTTTATTTAGGAATTTTTTTATTTATTTTTTTTACATATGTGGGACATGTGGGATATGTGGGACATGACTGTACGGCGGACAGGTATGGGATATTGTTGCTTTTTTATTTTCCTTTTTTTCAGAAAAACAAGGGTCTTCAGGTGGATTGAGCATACAATAAAGATATTAAAACCCCATGTGTTTATTTATTTCATTCATAATGTGTGTGTGTATTATTAACCCTTTACTACTATTGGATTAATAATGGATAGGTGTCTTATTGACATCTCTCCATTATTGACCAGGCTTAATGTCACCTTACATTAGCAAGGTGACATTAACCCCTTATTACCCCATATCCCACCACTACTCGGGAGTGGGGAGAGAGTGGCTAAGTGCCAGAATAGGCACATGTTATAGATGCGCCCTTTCTGGAGTGGCTTGAGCAGATGTTTTTAGCTGGGGGGGCAATAACCATGGTCCTTCTCTAGGCTATTAATATCTGCCCTCAGTCACTGGCTTGCCCACTCTGGCGGAGAAAATTGCGCGGGAGCCCACGCCAGTTTTTTCCATGATTTCGCCCTTTATTTTAACACCTAGAGCTCCCAAGTTTTGCACACACAAACTACTAACATTATTAGTGAGGAATACGTAAAAATATAACAGATATGAAATGGTATACTGTATGTAAACCATGTCTCATAGCCTGTCGGGTTTGGTAAGGAGTTAGCAAAAGCCGGCAATTGAATTACCGGCTTTTATGCTATCTAGCTCTATATTAAATATAAATATATATGTACATATATATAGACTGTATATATGTTTTCATGAATATTTGAGCCCATGGATCCATTATATGTCCATTTTGCAAGCCGGCGAGAAAATCTCACCGTACGGATGCCATACGGATACTTTTTGGAGAAAAAAAATCGCATCCTCGCACTGAATACGGATCACTGTTCAGGAACTTTTCTACATATCTCGACCGTAAAAAACGGACTGTATTTTTATACTTTAGGTCTGACCCCGGCCTTATACTGCATATTCTTTAGACCCTACTGGAATGTTTCATAGTAAGATTATCACACTAGGAAGGATAACAGAAGTCTCTGTTACCTATTTATCAGGATAATTTAATGAATGATGTATGCTTATTAATTCTCACATACTTAGGGTTTGTCCACATGTGCACTATTTCCAGCAGATAACACTGCTGCAAAAAACTGAAGTGTTGGTAGGAAATATGCTGCGTAAAATACAATTTTTTTCTCCATTCATTAACTTCTTCACTATAGGAATGAGCAGACCCGTGAATGTTCAGCTTCAGCGAAGATAGATAAAAGTTTGGCTCGGGACAGAACTTGACCCCAAACTTGAACCCAACAGAAGTTAATGGGACCCGAACTTTAGTGCATAAAAATTGCGGCAAAATGGTTATAGTAAGGTCTATGAGGCTGCATAAGGAAGTTAAATGGGGGTGAGAACAGGACAATTGTCCTGCAAAATGACTTCAAAATAACATAGAATAAGAAGAAAGAAAAATTGATAATTTTTAAGCATGAGGCGGAGGTCCAAGTGGAGCAGGACATTGAGGTGGAGGTGGCGGTGTAGGTGGAAGAGGCGGAGGAGGTAGCCAACACTCTTTTTAATTGCTTTTTTGGGGGGTACTCTGAAAACAGGCAGTGTAATAATTTGCTGGCCACTCTCTCTGTATACAGGTCATGTAATACTCTGCAATCTTTTGGCTTGAAAACTATTAGGGGAGCATCAAGTAGGAAATGTGTTGTTGTGATGCTGCTGGTGGTGTAGCTGCTGCAGGGAGAGAGAGAGCATAGTCAATCTATGTCTGCTACGAACCCAAATGAAACACCATCCTCTGCTGCAAGCAGGCGACAGGACGTTCTGTGTAATTTCGTAGGCCCAAGTACCGTTTGGTGAATTGTGAGGACAGAACAAGCAGAGGTGGTTTTAGATTGGTTGGCTGAGAGTTCCTTCAGTCCCTTTGCTTTGTCTTCCACCCATTCCATTGCTGAAAGTGCAGATTTGGCACCTGCCCCTAAGGGACATCTGTCTTCCACCTCACCCCCTTGTAAATCAGGCAAGTAGTCTGAGCTCCAAGTCATGTAGCAGTCTCTTCTACTTTTTGATGACTCTGCCGGCTGTGGTTCAGTGGGCCATCCACCTGGCCATGCCTCATAATTTGAAGAGATTGAGTGCACTGGTGCCCAACCACTTGTTCTGTTGGAAGATGAGTATGTGTAAGGTGCAGCGCAAATGGTCGGTGGACCACCACAGAACATCTCTGATTTTGTTGATGACTAAATACAAGTGTCAACTGCTGCAGCTTACTGCTGTGTGTACACTGGCAAGGGCAGGGATGAAGACTGGGTGGAACATCATGCGGGTATTATTATTATTATTATTATTATTATTAATTTTAAGAGCATCATTAACTCCATGGTGCTGTACATGAGGAGGAGTTACATACCAAACACAAATAGAAATTACAATGAACAAACTAATAGTGAAAGACAGGTACAAAGGGGAGAGGACCCTACCCTTGTAGCCTTACATTCTACAGGTCAACGGGGAAGGAGACAGTAGGTTTGGAGGAAGAAGCAGCTCTGGTGTTGGTGAGGTGGCAGCAGGGCTATTGCAGACTGTAAGCTGTTCTGAAAACATGGGTTTTCAAGTTCCGCTTGAAAGTTCCAAATGTAAGTGATAATCAGATATGTTGGGCCACAGAATGCTACAGGATGGAGGATACTCAGGAAAAGTTTGCCGGCGATTGGATGATTGGATGAGGAACGTACAATTGTGGAGGAGAGAAGGAGGTCTTGGGAAGACCAGCAATTACGTGGTAGGAGATATCAAGAGATTAGTTCAGAAATATATGAGGGTGTAATAATCGCAGTGGTTAGCACAGCAGCCTTGCAGCGCTGGAGTCCTGGGTTCTAATCCCACCCAGGACAACATCTGCAAAGAGTTTGTATGTTCTCTCCGTGTTTGCGTGGGTTTCCTCCGGGTACTCCGGTTTCCTCCCACATTCCAAAGACATACTGATAGGGAATTTAGACTGTGAGCCCCATCGGGGACAGTGATGATAATGTGTACGAACTGTAAAGCGCTGCGGAATATGTTTGCGCTATATACAAATAAAGATTATTATTATTAATAATTATTGGGGATAACTCAGGAGACTCTTTGCGTGGAACAAGACAACTACAGGACACAGTTTTATAAGTGGTAAAGTCTATATTATCACACGGTGATTCAAACAGGTGCAGAGAGAAACTCAAGTCCACAACACTTGGTGCAAATATCAAATGCAGCTCAGCAGTCTATAGGAAACTTCAGAGGAAAATGCAATCACGCAGAAAGTCTATGAAGCACAATTATTCTTGAGGATACTTGACACGAATAAGTCCTTGCTTAGTCCAAAACACAGATAGATATGCTTAAAAGGCAGTTCAAATAATATCTTAGCTCAACCAGGGAGGTCTGGGTAATAGTCTCAGGTTCTTGCAGGGCAGCAACAGCTTACATGTCCAGCAAATGCAGATGGAAGTAAACACGAGCAGCAGATGAAGGAGGATTACAGGAACTGGTGTATGCAGCAGGAACTCAGAGCAGAGTAGCAGGATAACCCCACAGGTTCACAGGAGCAGGTATATAGCCAGGGAGTCACCAGAGGTCAGGAGCTGGATGCAAGGCAGAATACTCTAGCACAGACTGAAGGCTGGGGTGGAGTTTTATAGCAGGAAGACACAATGCACATGAGACCAAAGACGCCATCTTGGAAAAGGCTAGTAATGCACCAAAAGTTAATAAAAAATGTTCAGAGTCCTGACATTACTCCCTCCTTAGAAGCGGCCTCAGGACGATCCTGGACCTGGTTTCTCAGGGAATCTCTGATGAAAACGAGAAATCTTCTGTTGGGCATTGATGTTTTCCACAGGTTCCCAAGAGTCTTCCTCAGGGGGATATCCCTGCCATCTTATCAGATATTGGAGCCGATTCCTGCGAATCCTGGAATCAACAATTTCCTCCACCACAAATTGTTCTTGCCCATCAGTCACCATAGGCTGTGGAGGTGGCACAACACATCCCTGGAAGGTATTAGGAGATACAGGCTTTAGTAAAGATACATGAAAAACTGGGTGTACCTTCATAGTCCTAGGCAGCTTCAGCCGGCAGGCCACAGAGCTCACAATACCATTGATCTTGAAAGGGCCAATGAATTTCTGTCCAAGTTTTTGTGATGGAACGTTTAACTTCAGATTCTTAGTTGCTTACCACACGGAATCTCCTACCTTGAACATGGATGCAGGTTTACAGAATCTATCAGCCGATCTCTTATATCGTTCTTGAGCTGTGGTCAGGGATTCCTTCAGAACCTCCAGATTTTGCCTCATCGCAGTCAGCCTTTCCTCCACTGCCGTAACCGGAGAATTAATTGGAGACCTAGGTAAGATACATGGATGATAACCCAGATTGGCAAAGAAAGGTGTAAATTTAGTGGAGGCGCTCTGAGAATTGTTATATGAAAATTCAGCTAACGGCAGCAACTCCAACCAATCATCCTGGAGATGGCTGACATAGCATCTGGGGATGGTAAGCGGAAGAGAGACAGACATTAATATTGAGTGCAGAGCAAAACACCCTTCCAGAATCTTGAAGTGAACTGCACTCCACGGTCAGAGTTGATCTCATCCGGAAGCCCATGCAACCGAAAGACATTCTGTATAACCAAGTTCACTGTATCTTTAACTGAGGGGAGGCCAGTGCACGGAACAAAATGAGCAGCTTTAGTCAGGCGTTCAACTACCACCATGATTGTATTCATGCCCCCCGATGTAGGCAGCTCCACAATAAAGTCCATTGATATAGACCCCCAAGGGCGGGACGGAACAGGTAATGGTTGTAGAAGACCCGTAGGTGCCACATGAGGAGTCTTGTAACGAGCACATACCTCGCAAGAGAGAACATAGTCCTTGGTATCCTTCAGATAAGTTGGCCACCAGAAGAATCGGCTCAGGAACTCTTGTGTCTTCTGTACCCCCCTGTGACCAGCCAACTTGGAGTCATGTACCAACTTGAGGATCTGCAGACGGACGACCTCAGGGACATAGATACGTCGATCTCTGAACCACATGCCACCCTCAAAGACAAGATTAATATCCACAGTTGGGTTGGCCAGAAATACATCACCGTCATAGGCCTCCCTGCACTCCTTCCACAAGTCCTGTTCGTGGATAACTCCGATGAAATTGGCATCAGATAGAATGGTCTTGGATGGGCCTCCAGGTACAGTATCCACAGCATGGATTCAGGATAAAGCATCAGCCTTCCCATTACGAAAACCTGGACGGTACGAGATAACAAAGTTAAATTGATTGAAAAATAAGTTCCAACGAGCCTGGCGAGGAGAAAGACATCTAGCGGATCTAAGGAACTCTAAATTGCGATGGTCAGTTAGCACTATGATCTGTTGTGTAGCTCCTTGCAGATGATGCCTCCATTCTTTGAAAGCCGCAATAATAGCCAGCAATTCCTTGTCTCCCACGTCATAATTCTTCTCTGCTGAGGTTAGTCTACGGGAAAAGAAAGCACAAGGATGTAGCAGACCCTTCTCTCCAGTTCTTTGGGAGAGAATAGCCCCCAAAGCAATATCAGAAGCGTCCACCTCCACAATGAAAGAAAGTGTTGGATCTGGGTGTATCAACAGCGGTGCTGATGTGAAACAGATCTTAAGCCGATCAAAAGCTTCTTGAGCCTGTGAAGACCACATAAAGGGCTTTTCCTTCTTTGTCAAGGAAGTAATGGGACAGACAATATCAGAAAAATTTCGAATGAAGCGTCTGTAGAAATTTGCAAAACCAATAAAACGTTGGGCCTCCTTAACGTTCTTGGGTACCGGACAGTCAAGGATAGCCTGAATCTTACCAGATTCCATGTCCAGTCCCTGGGGAGAGATGATATAACCTAAGAACTGTATCTCAGAACGATGGAACTCGCATTTCTCCGGCTTAATATACAGATGGTTCTCTTTCAGACGTCTTAAAACAGTTTTGACATGTTCTTCACGTTCCTGTAGAGAGTCAGAAAAGATTAGTATATCGTCCAAATAGATCACTACAAACTGGTCCAACAAATCTCTGAAAATGTCATTAGCAAGGTGTTGAAACGTTGCAGGGGAGTTACAAAGCCCGAAGGGCATCACAAGAGATTTAAAGTGTCCATACCGGCATCTGAATGCTGTCTTCCACTCATCCCCTGGACGAATATGCACCAAATTACAAGCCCCACGAAGATCCAGTTTAGAGAACACCTTAGCATGGCGGACTCTTTCCAGTAATTCGGGAATCAGAGGCAAAGGGTAACGGTTTCGTACGGTTACCTTATTGAGTTCCCGATAGTCAACACAGGGTCTCAGGGTCCCATCCTTCTTCTTTACAAAAAAGATAGGTGCCCCTGCTGGTGAGGAAGAGGGACATATGAAGCCTTTGGCCAGATTTTCATCAATATACTCTTTTAAGGCTTGAAGCTCAGGTGCCGCCAAAGGGTATACGTTACCAAAGGGAATAGCTGCCCCAGGAAGCAACTCAATGGGACAGTCATAATGCCTGTGTGGAGGAAGCTGATCTGCATTCTTCTTGTCACAGATGTCAGAGAACTCTTTATATGCTGGAGGTAAAGAAAATACCTGTACATGTGGTTCCGTAGCCGTGGACTCAGGGACAGCTTCTGTTAACGCTGAGTTGCTCCTTGTTGGAAAGATAATCTCCTTGGTCTCCCAGTTGATAATTGGGTTCTGAGAACGCAACCAAGGAATGCCTAAAATCACAGGAAAATGAGAAGAAATTAGCAAGAAAGAAAGTTGCTCCTGATGATTAGGCTCCAACAAAATTTCAAGGGGTACGGTCTCCTGATCCACAGGCCCAGAGATTAAAGGTGACCCATCCACTGTTTCCATGGTAATTGGAGAGGCTCTTTGCTGAATTTCAATACCATTTTCCTTGGCAAATGCGATATCCATGAAATTGCCACCTGCACCATAGTCAGTCATAGCTGCACTGGAAATCCACTGTCCTGAACACAGGATCTTAATAGGGAGAGAACAGTGAGAGTTCTTTTCCTTCAGCTCCTTGGGGGGTGAAGTCATAGAAAGTGAATGGAATACAGCGTTTAAAGGCAGGCTACATTCAGAGATGTCAGATTCATCATCACAGTTTTCATACTCCCCTACTGCTGCTAGCACCTTGTTAGGCCGTCTAGGACACTTAGGACAATTGATCAAGAAGTGGTCAGACTGGCCGCAGTAGAAACATAGACTTTCACGAAGGCGATGCTCCCGGCGCTCATTGATCTCGCACCTCTGAACAGAATTAATTTACATGGGCACCTCCTCCACCTCCCGAGATGTTTTACCTGCAGGCACTTTGGAAGGAAGGGAAAAGTTAAAAATACGATTATATGCAGCAAACTTCTCCTGCCTACGCTCAGTAAGGCGAATGTCAATGCGCACACAATGCTGTATAAATGTCTCTAGCTCTTGTGGTGACTCAGAGCGAGCTCGTTCATGTTTTACAATACTAGACAGACCCCTTTTAAAAATAGGCAATTGTGCATAACTGTCCCAATTGGTATCTACCGCTAATCTCCTGAATTCATTAGCATACTCAATAACAGAACGCTTTGCCTGGCGTAAAGACAATAAAGCAGATTCAGCGGTTGTACGGCGATTAGGATCATCAAACATTAATGTCATAGCGGCCAAGAAATCATCCAAGTTATCTAACCGTGGGTCACGAGACTCAATCATCGGATTCGCCCAGGCAAGTGCACGTGCGGTCAGCAGCATTATTACACACAATACTTTGGATCTATCATTAGGAAAATGGTCAGCATGCACATCAAAATATAGCATACATTGATTCACAAAGCCATGAAATTTGTCGCGATCACCATTAAATCTGAATGGAGCAACTTAGGTGGGCTAGCTGGTGGCGGTTGCCCACAGGGAAAAGTCGTTTGTGCAGCTATTTGCTTGCTTACGTCCTGAAAAGCTTGTCCATACTGGGACTCTATGCCAGCAAGTTTGTTTTCCTGGGCTGCCATGCGGGTCCTTAAGTCCTGCAAAGTCTGTCCAAACACTTGTTGATTGTGTTCAAAGCTTCCAAACTTCTTTTGCAGACCTTCCACAACTTTCTTCAGTGATCTAATTATGGAAAACACCTGCTCTAGTCTGCTTTCTGCAGTCATTGTTCCAGTAGTCTCCTTTTTTTTAGGCTAGAGTATCCTGTAATAATTATAGGGGATAACTCAGGAGACTCTTTGCGTGGAACAAGACAACTACAGGACACAGTTTTATTAGTGGTAAATAGGGTTGAGCGAAACGGGTCGATCATTTTCAAAAGTCGCCGACTTTTGGCTAAGTCGGCGTCTCATGAAACCCGATCCGACCCCTGTGCTTGTCGGCCATGCGGTACGCGACTTTCGCGCCAAAGTCGCGTTTCAATGACGCGAAAAGCGCCATTTCTCAGCCAATGAAGGTGAACGCAGAGTGTGGGCAGCGTGATGACATAGGTCCTGGTCCCCACCATCTTAGAGAAGGGCATTGCAGTGATTGGCTTGCTGTCTGCGGCGTCACAGGGGCTATAAAGGGGCGTTCCCGCCGACCGCCATCTTACTGCTGCTGATCTGAGCTTAGGGAGAGGTTGCTGCCGCTTCGTCAGAAGCAGGGAGAGCGTTAGGCAGGGTCCACTAACCACCAAACCGCTTGTGCTGCAGCGATTTCCACTGTCCAACACCACCTTCGGTGTGCAGGGACAGTGGAAGCTATTTTTTTTTTTTTTCCCCTCAGCGCTGTAGCTCATTGGGCTGCCCTAGAAGGCTCCCTGATAGCTGTATTCCTGTGTGTACGCCACTGTGGAAACCAACTGCTTTTTTCAAAGCACATATCCTCTTGTTCCTTCCTTTCTGCACAGCTATCTTTTTTGTTTGTCCACACTTTTTATTTAATTTGTGCATCAGTCCACTCCTATTGCTGCCTGCCATACCTGGCTGAGATTACTGCAGGGGAGATAGTAATTGTAGGACAGTCCCTGTTTTTTTTTTTTTTTTTTTTTGTGTGGGAGATTAAGATTGGCATTTCTGCTAGAGTGCCATCCCTGTGTGTGCCATCTCTCACTGAGTGGGCCATAGAAAGCCTATTTATTTTTTCCTTCATTTGTGTTCTAAAATCTACCTCAACACAAAAACACTACATCAATCAGTGGGAGAAAAATATTGGCCTCAGTCAGGGCTTGTGTGCCACTGCTGTGTGTGCTATCTCTCATTCAGTGGGCTATAGAAAGCCTATTTATTTATTTATTTTTTTTAAATATTATTTGGTTTCTAAAGTCTCCCTGAAAAAAAAAAAATACCTAAAAAAACAGTGGGAGAGTAATATTGCCCTTTCAGCTTGTGTGCCAGTCTTGACTCCTGGGTGTGCCACCTCTGTCCCTCTCATTCAGTGGGCCATAGAAAGCCTTGTTTTTTTTTTTTTTTTTAAATATTATTTGGTTTCTAAAGTCTCCCTGAAAATAAAAAAAAAAATACATAAAAAAACAGTGGGAGAGTAATATTGCCCTTTCAGCTTGTGTGCCAGTCTTGACTCCTGGGTGTGCCACCTCTGTCCCTCTCATTCAGTGGGCCATAGAAAGCCTTGTTTTTTTGTTTTTTTTTTAATATTATTTGGTTTCTAAAGTCTCCCTGAAAATAAAAAAAAAAAATACATAAAAAAACAGTGGGAGAGTAATATTGCCCTTTCAGCTTGTGTGCCAGTCTTGACTCCTGGGTGTGCCACCTCTGTCCCTCTCATTCAGTGGGCCATAGAAAGCCTTGTTTTTTTTTTTTTTTTTTAATATTATTTGGTTTCTAAAGTCTCCCTGAAAATAAAAAAAAAAATACATAAAAAAACAGTGGGAGAGTAATATTGCCCTTTCAGCTTGTGTGCCAGTCTTGACTCCTGGGTGTGCCACCTCTGTCCCTCTCATTCAGTGGGCCATAGAAAGCCTTGTTTTTTGGTTTTTTTTTTAATATTATTTGGTTTCTAAAGTCTCCCTGAAAATAAAAAAAAAAATACATAAAAAAACAGTGGGAGAGTAATATTGCTATTTCAGCTTGTGTGCCAGTCTTGACTCCTGGGTGTGCCACCTCTGTCCCTCTCATTCAGTGGGCCATAGAAAGCCTTGTTTTTTTTGTTTTTTTTTATATTATTTGGTTTCTAAAGTCTCCCTGAAAATAAAAAAAAAAATACATAAAAAAACAGTGGGAGAGTAATATTGCCCTTTCAGCTTGTGTGCCAGTCTTGACTCCTGGGTGTGCCACCTCTGTCCCTCTCATTCAGTGGGCCATAGAAAGCCTTGTTTTTTTGTTTTTTTTTTAATATTATTTGGTTTCTAAAGTCTCCCTGAAAATAAAAAAAAAAATACATAAAAAAACAGTGGGAGAGTAATATTGCCCTTTCAGCTTGTGTGCCAGTCTTGACTCCTGGGTGTGCCACCTCTCTCTCTAATTGTGGGCCATAGAAAGCCTTTTTATTTTTTCCTTCATTTGTGTTTTAAAATCAACCTCAACACAAAAACACTACATCAATCAGTGGGAGAAAAATATTGGCCTCAGTCAGGGCTTGTGTGCCACTCCTGTGCGTGCCATCTCTCATTCAGTGGGCCATAGAAAGCCTTGTTTTTTTGTTTTTTTTTTTATATTATTTGGTTTCTAAAGTCTCCCTGAAAATAAAAAAAAAAATACATAAAAAAACAGTGGGAGAGTAATATTGCCCTTTCAGCTTGTGTGCCAGTCTTGACTCCTGGGTGTGCCACCTCTGTCCCTCTCATTCAGTGGGCCATAGAAAGCCTTGTTTTTTTTTTTTTTTTATATTATTTGGTTTCTAAAGTCTCCCTGAAAATAAAAAAAAAAAAAAACATAAAAAAACAGTGGGAGAGTAATATTGCCCTTTCAGCTTGTGTGCCAGTCTTGACTCCTGGGTGTGCCACCTCTGTCCCTCTCATTCAGTGGGCCATAGAAAGCCTTGTTTTTTGGTTTTTTTTTAAATATTATTTGGTTTCTAAAGTCTCCCTGAAAATAAAAAAAAAAATACATAAAAAAACAGTGGGAGAGTAATATTGCCCTTTCAGCTTGTGTGCCAGTCTTGACTCCTGGGTGTGCCACCTCTCTCTCTAATTGTGGGCCATAGAAAGCCTTTTTATTTTTTTCCTTCATTTGTGTTTTAAAATCAACCTCAACACAAAAACACTACATCAATCAGTGGGAGAAAAATTTTGGCCTCAGTCAGGGCTTGTGTGCCACTCCTGTGCGTGCCATCTCTCATTCAGTGGGCCATAGAAAGCCTTGTTTTTTTGTTTTTTTTTAATATTATTTGGTTTCTAAAGTCTCCCTGAAAATAAAAAAAAAAATACATAAAAAAACAGTGGGAGAGTAATATTGCCCTTTCAGCTTGTGTGCCAGTCTTGACTCCTGGGTGTGCCACCTCTGTCCCTCTCATTCAGTGGGCCATAGAAAGCCTTGTTTTTTTTTTTTTTTTAATATTATTTGGTTTCTAAAGTCTCCCTGAAAATAAAAAAAAAAAAAAACATAAAAAAACAGTGGGAGAGTAATATTGCCCTTTCAGCTTGTGTGCCAGTCTTGACTCCTGGGTGTGCCACCTCTGTCCCTCTCATTCAGTGGGCCATAGAAAGCCTTGTTTTTTGTTTTTTGTTTTAATATTATTTGGTTTCTAAAGTCTCCCTGAAAATAAAAAAAAAAATACATAAAAAAACAGTGGGAGAGTAATATTGCCATTTCAGCTTGTGTGCTAGTCTTGACTCCTGGGTGTGCCACCTCTGTCCCTCTCATTCAGTGGGCCATAGAAAGCCTTGTTTTGTTTTTTTTTTTTAATATTATTTGGTTTCTAAAGTCTCCCTGAAAATAAAAAAAAAAAAAACATAAAAAAACAGTGGGAGAGTAATATTGCCCTTTCAGCTTGTGTGCCAGTCTTGACTCCTGGGTGTGCCACCTCTGTCCCTCTCATTCAGTGGGCCATAGAAAGCCTTGTTTTTTTGTTTTTTTTTTAATATTATTTGGTTTCTAAAGTCTCCCTGAAAATAAAAAAAAAAATACATAAAAAAACAGTGGGAGAGTAATATTGCCCTTTCAGCTTGTGTGCCAGTCTTGACTCCTGGGTGTGCCACCTCTGTCCCTCTCATTCAGTGGGCCATAGAAAGCCTTGTTTTTTGTTTTTTTTTTAATATTATTTGGTTTCTAAAGTCTCCCTGAAAATAAAAAAAAAAAATACATAAAAAAACAGTGGGAGAGTAATATTGCCATTTCAGCTTGTGTGCCAGTCTTGACTCCTGGGTGTGCCACCTCTGTCCCTCTCATTCAGTGGGCCATAGAAAGCCTTGTTTTTTTTTTTTTTTTTTAATATTATTTGGTTTCTAAAGTCTCCCTGAAAATAAAAAAAAAAAAAACATAAAAAAACAGTGGGAGAGTAATATTGCCCTTTCAGCTTGTGTGCCAGTCTTGACTCCTGGGTGTGCCACCTCTGTCCCTCTCATTCAGTGGGCCATAGAAAGCCTTGTTTTTTTTTGTTTTTTTTAATATTATTTGGTTTCTAAAGTCTCCCTGAAAATAAAAAAAAAAATACATAAAAAAACAGTGGGAGAGTAATATTGCCCTTTCAGCTTGTGTGCCAGTCTTGACTCCTGGGTGTGCCACCTCTGTCCCTCTCATTCAGTGGGCCATAGAAAGCCTTGTTTTTTGGTTTTTTTTTTAATATTATTTGGTTTCTAAAGTCTCCCTGAAAATAAAAAAAAAAAATACATAAAAAAACAGTGGGAGAGTAATATTGCCATTTCAGCTTGTGTGCCAGTCTTGACTCCTGGGTGTGCCACCTCTGTCCCTCTCATTCAGTGGGCCATAGAAAGCCTTGTTTTTTTTGTTTTTTTTTAATATTATTTGGTTTCTAAAGTCTCCCTGAAAATAAAAAAAAAAAAAACATAAAAAAACAGTGGGAGAGTAATATTGCCCTTTCAGCTTGTGTGCCAGTCTTGACTCCTGGGTGTGCCACCTCTGTCCCTCTCATTCAGTGGGCCATAGAAAGCCTTGTTTTTTTGTTTTTTTTTAATATTATTTGGTTTCTAAAGTCTCCCTGAAAATAAAAAAAAAAATACATAAAAAAACAGTGGGAGAGTAATATTGCCCTTTCAGCTTGTGTGCCAGTCTTGACTCCTGGGTGTGCCACCTCTCTCTCTAATTGTGGGCCATAGAAAGCCTTTTTATTTTTTTCCTTCATTTGTGTTTTAAAATCAACCTCAACACAAAAACACTACATCAATCAGTGGGAGAAAAATATTGGCCTCAGTCAGGGCTTGTGTGCCACTCCTGTGCGTGCCATCTCTCATTCAGTGGGCCATAGAAAGCCTTGTTTTTTTGTTTTTTTTTTAATATTATTTGGTTTCTAAAGTCTCCCAGAGAAAAAAATAAAAATAAATTAGGTGGGAGATTAATATTGACATTAGTGCTTGAGTGACAGTCCTGCGTGTGTGTCATCTCTGTGATTTGGTGCCACAGAAAACAGAGTGTGTAACATTGTGCCTGATTTTCCTTGTGGTCTCACCAACCTGTTAAGGGATATTGAAATCATACTGAAGTTATAGCTCACCGTGTAAGTTGTTTGACAGCAACAAATAAAGTTACTTTGGTTACGATTTTTAAACAATGAGGAAGTCTGGTGCAAGAGGTCGTCGTGGGCGTTCATTGTCAGCTGGTAATGATGGTAGTGGTAGTGGAGCATCAGGTGGTCGTGGGGATAAAAATATTCCACCTAAGTCTGGAGCTGTGGAGCCAGTTTCGTCGTCAGGCTACACAAGGCCTCGAACGCTCTCTTTTCTGGGAGTAGGAAAACCGCTTTTAAAGGCGGAGCAGCAACAGCAAGTTTTGGCTTACATTGCAGACTCAGCCTCTAACTCTTTTGCCTCCTCTTCAGAAACTGGTAAATGTACAAGCAGCGCGTCGCTTGTGGATGTTCACGGTCAGGGACAAGTCGCTTCCTTGTCCTCCTCAGCAAAAACTACAACAAGAGAGAAGGATGCAGCAGGCGACACAACGGGTCACTCCATGGAGCTCTTTACACATACCGTCCCTGGCTTAGAAAGTGAAACATTTAACAGGCCATGCCCATTACAAGTAGATTCTGACATGGAGTGCACTGATGCACAGCCACAGCCAGAGTACTATGCTGCTCCTTTGACTCAGACCACCACATTGCCCTCTCAGGGTACAGATCCACAATCAGACCCTGATGAGACTATGTTGCCCCGCCACGAACGCTATACCACCGACCGACACAGTGACACAGACGAAGTTGCACACGAGCTCGAAGAGGAGGTAATAGATGACCCAGTTATTGACCCCGATTGGCAGCCATTGGGGGAACAGGGTGCAGGCGGCAGTAGTTCAGAAGCGGAGGTGGAGGAGGGGCCGCAGCAGGCATCAACATCGCAACAGGTTCCATCTGCCGGGCCCGTATCTGGCCCAAAACGCGTGTCAAAGCCAAAACCTGTTGGAGGACAGCGTGGCCATCCGGTTAAAGCTCAGTCTGCAATCCCTGAAAAGGGATCCGAGTCTAGGAAGAGTGCAGTCTGGCATTTTTTTAAACAACATCCAACTGATCAGCGCAAAGTCATCTGTCAAAAATGTTCAACTAGCTTAAGCAGAGGTCAGAATCTGAAAAGTCTAAATACTAGTTGCATGCATAGACACTTAACCACCATGCATTTTCAAGCCTGGACTAACTACCAAACGTCCCTTAAGGTTGTAGCACCCTCGGCAAATGAAGCTAATCAGCAACGCAACATCCCTTCCGTCACTGTAAGGCCACCATTTTCCGCACCACCGGCAGTATCTGTGCAGGTTTCTTTGCCAGCCAAAAGCAGTCAGGGTCAGGGAATCACCAGTTTAGTAGGAGGAAATATTGCATCTAGGGCACCGGCGGAAACAATACCGTCTCCAACCGTCTCTCAGTCTGCCATGTACACCGGCACACCCGAAAGTTCCACGATCTCCTGCTCTCCAGTCCAGCTCACCCTACATGAGACTCTGGTTAGAAAAAGGAAGTACTTATCCTCGCATCCGCATACACAGGGTTTTAACGCCCACATAGCTAGACTAATCTCGTTAGAGATGATGCCCTACCGTTTAGTTGAAAGCGAAGCTTTTAAAGCCCTGATGGAGTACGCTGAACCACGATACGAGCTACCTAGTCGACACTTTTTTTCCAGAAAAGCCATCCCAGCCATGCACCAGCATGTTAAACAGCGCATCGTCCATGCACTTAGGCAATCTGTGAGTACAAAGGTGCACCTGACTACAGATGCATGGACCAGTAGGCATGGCCAGGGACGTTATGTGTCCATCACGGCACACTGGGTGAATGTGGTGGATGCAGGGTCCACAGGCGACATCAATTTAGGGACTGTTGTGCCTAGCCCACGGTCTAGGAAACAGTTGGCTGTAGGCGTTCGCACCCCCTCCTCCTCCTCCTCGTCCTCCTGCAGAAGCTACAGCTCTTCCACAGAACGCAGTCGGCCAACCACTCCATCGGCAGATGACACTGTTGCACACCAGTTGTCCCATTATGGGCCAGCTACTGCCAAGCGTCAGCAGGCTGTATTGGCTATGAAGTGTTTGGGCGACAACAGACACACCGCGGAAGTTCTGTCCGAGTTCTTGCAACAAGAAACGCAGTCGTGGCTGGGCACAGTAGATCTTGAGGCAGGCAAGGTAGTGAGTGATAACGGAAGGAATTTCATGGCTGCCATCTCCCTTTCCCAACTGAAACACATTCCTTGCCTGGCTCACACCTTAAACCTGGTGGTGCAGTGCTTATTGAAAACTTATCCTGGGTTCTCCGACCTGCTCCTCAAAGTGCGTGCACTTTGCTCACATATCCGACGTTCGCCTGTACACGCCAGCCGTATGCAGACCTATCAGCGGTCTTTGAACCTTCCCCAGCATCGCCTAATCATAGACGTTGCAACAAGGTGGAACTCAACACTGCACATGCTTCAGAGACTGTGCGAACAGAGGCGTGCTGTTATATATTTGTGGGAGGATACACGGGCAGGCAGTAGGATGGCAGACATGGAGTTGTCAGGTGTGCAGTGGTCGAAGATACAAGACATGTGTCAAGTCCTTCAGTGTTTTGAGGAATGCACACGGCTGGTTAGTGCAGACAACGCCGTAATAAGCATGAGCATCCCCCTAATGCGTCTGCTGATGCAAAGTTTGACGCACATAAAGGAGCAGGCGTCTGCACCAGAGGAAGAGGGAAGCCTTGATGACAGTCAGCCATTGTCTGGTCAGGGCAGTGTACAGGACGAGGTAGCGGGCGAAGAGGAGGTGGAGGACGAGGAGGATGATGGGGATGAGTATATTTTTAATGCGGAAACTTTCACGGGGGCACAGGAAATTGGTTGCGTGTCACGGCCGGGTTCTGGTTTTCTGAGGGACACAAGTGACGTAGATTTGCCTGCAACTGCCCCTCAACCAATCACAACCGGAGATTTGACAAGTGGAACTTTGGCCCACATGGCGGATTATGCCTTACGTATCCTACAAAGGGACACACGCATTACGAAAATGATGAACGATGACGATTACTGGTTGGCCTGCCTCCTTGATCCACGCTATAAAGGCAAATTGCAAAATATTATGCCACATGAGAACTTGGAACTAATATTAGCAACCAAACAATCAACTCTTGTTGACCGTTTGCTTCAGGCATTCCCAGCACACAGCGCACGTGATCGTTCTCACACGAGCTCCAGGGGGCAGCAGACTAGGAGTGTTAGGGGTGCACACATCAGAAGTGGCGTTGGACAGAGGGGTTTTCTGACCAGGTTGTGGAGTGATTTTGCTATGACCGCAGACAGGACAGGTACTGCTGCATCAATTGAAAGTGACAGGAGACAACATTTGTCCAGTATGGTTACTAACTATTTTTCATCCCTTATCGATGTTCTCCCTCAACCGTCATTCCCATTTGATTACTGGGCCTCCAAATTAGACACCTGGCCAGAATTGGCAGAATATGCATTGCAGGAGCTTGCTTGCCCGGCAGCAAGTGTCCTATCAGAAAGAGTATTCAGTGCTGCAGGGTCAATATTAACCGAAAAAAGGACTCGTCTGGCTACCCAAAATGTTGACGATCTAACATTCATTAAAATGAACCACAACTGGATTTCAAAATCTTTTGCCCCACCTTGCCCGGCCGACACCTAGCTTTCCTATGAAAAGCTCTTGCCTGTGAATTACTTTTCTAATGTCTAATTTGCTGCAGCAGATTGTACAGCATACGACATGTTTACACCTCCCTAAATGGCCAAACTCCCCACACGGGGCCGTGGTATCGCGACTTGGCGCAAGCACCCGTGAGACTGCTGTTTGTCTGAAGAGGTGGGTGTGCTCGCTTTTGGTTGACGGCATTGCTACTGGGTCCCTCATAGTACAATGTAGTGTCTCTGGCGGTGGTGGTGCGCACCCAACGTCAGACACACCGTTGTAACATGAGTGGCCCTGGGGCAGTCCCGCCGGCCTCAAGAGAGTTCCCCCCTACCCCAGCTCAAACTGGGCTCTACCACGTGCAAAATTATGTCGCACAGCTCCACCAATCTTTAGTCTATTCGCTGACATCATTCAATGTCTGGCACTGACAATACAAATTTGTAGACATCTATGATGCAACTTAAAGTAGTCTGTGTCTGTGTCCTATATTGGCACCATTAAATAGTTACTGCCAAATTACTATGTCAGAAACTCAGCAGATGAGCCCACCCCTGTACCTAAGTATGCCACCTTTTTTTTTGTTTTGGTTGTTTTGCGAGACATTAACATCTATTTATATTTTGGGAGTACTGGGACAGACACTCCTTGCACTACTCCTCCACTCACCACCAAGCTGCCTGTGTATCCATGTAACCGCTGTAAAACTGCCCTGAGCCTATTGTTTGTTATTTTAGGCCTTTGATAGCCTGTCTGCGGTCCCTACTTTAAATACTCCTCCACTCACCACCAAGCTGCCTGTGTATCCATGTAACCACTGTAAAACTGCCATGAGCCTATTGTTTGTTATTTTAGGCCTTTGATAGCCTGTCTGCGGTCCCTACTTTAAATACTCCTCCACTGACCACCAAGCTGCCTGCCCGTGTATCCATGTAACCGCTGTAAAACTGCCCTGAGCCTATTGTTTGTTATTTTAGGCCTTTGATAGCCTGTCTGCGGTCCCTACTTTAAATACTCCTCCACTCACCACCAAGCTGCCTGTGTATCCATGTAACCGCTGTAAAACTGCCATGAGCCTATTGTTTGTTATTTTAGGCCTTTGATAGCCTGTCTGCGGTCCCTACTCCTCCACTGACCACCAAGCTGCCTGCCCGTGTATCCATGTAACCGCTGTAAAACTGCCCTGAGCCTATTGTTTGTTATTTTAGGCCTTTGATAGCCTGTCTGCGGTCCCTACTTTAAATACTCCTCCACTCACCACCAAGCTGCCTGCCCGTGTATCCATGTAACCGCTGTAAAACTGCCATGAGCCTATTGTTTGTTATTTTAGGCCTTAGAAGCCTGTCTGCGGTCCCTCCTTCCACTAGGCCTCCACTGACCAGACCACTGCTGCCCGTGTACCCCTGGAACCAATTTTAAAGTGCCTACAGCCAGCCCATTTTATTGTGTTAGGCCTTCGAAGCCTGTCTGCGGTCCATACTTTAAATACTCCTCCACTCACCACCAAGCTGCCTGCCCGTGTATCCATGTAACCGCTGTAAAACTGCCATGAGCCTATTGTTTGTTATTTTAGGCCTTTGAAGCCTTTCTGCGCTCCCTCCTTCCACTAGTCCTCCACTGACCAGACCACTGCTGCCCGTGTACCCCTGGAACCAATTTTAAAGTGCCTACAGCCAGCCCATTTTATTATGTTAGGCCTTCGAAGCCTGTCTGCGGTCCCTCCTTCCACTAGTCCTCCACTGACCAGACCACTGCTGCCCGTGTACCCCTGGAACCAATTTTAAAGTGCCTACAGCCAGCCCATTTTATTATGTTAGGCCTTCGAAGCCTTTCTGCGCTCCCTCCTTCCACTAGGCCTCCACTGACCAGACCACTGCTGCCCGTGTACCCCTGGAACCAATTATAAAGTGCCTACAGCCAGCCCATTTTATTATGTTAGGCCTTTGAAGCCTGTCTGCGGTCCCTACTTTAAATACTCCTCCACTCACCACCAAGCTGCCTGCCCGTGTATCCATGTAACCGCTGTAAAACTGCCATGAGCCTATTGTTTGTTATTTTAGGCCTTTGAAGCCTGTCTGCGGTCCCTACTTTAAATACTCCTCCACTCACCACCAAGCTGCCTGCCCGTGTATCCATGTAACCGATGTAAAACTGCCATGACTGCCTACTGTTTGTTATTTTAGGCCTTTGATAGCCTGTCTGCGGCCCCTACTTGCAATACTCCTCCACTGACCACAATGCTGCCTGGAGTGCCTGCCTGTGTATCCATGTAACCGATTTCAAACTGCCATGACTGCCTACTGTTTGTTATTTTAGGCCTTTGTGAGCCTGTCTGCGGCCCCTACTTGCAATACTCCTCCACTGACCACAATGCTGCCTGGAGTGCCTGCCTGTGTATCCATGTAACCGATTTCAAACTGCCATGACTGCCTACTGTTTGTTATTTTAGGCCTTTGATAGCCTGTCTGCGGCCCCTACTTGCAATACTCCTCCACTGACCACACCAATGCTGCCCGTGTACCCCTGGAACCTATTTAAAAGTTCATAGAGCCTAGTTATATATTTTATTTACTATTAATAAGGCCATGATGGACTACGCTGTACCACGCTACAAGCTAACCAGTCGACACTTCTTTTGCGAGAAAAGCCATCCCAACCCTCCACCAGCTTGTAGAAGACCGCATTGTCCATGCACTCTGGCAATCTGTGAGTACAAAGGTGCACCTGACAACAGACGCATGGACCTGTAGGCATGGCCACGGAAGATTACGTGTCCATTACGGCGCAATGGGTTAATGTGTTGGATGCATGGTCCACAGGGGACAGCCTACTAAGTATGTCTGCAGTCCATAATTCAAATTGTCCTCCACTGTCTAAATCGGAGCTTCCACCTTCTGGCTTTCGGCCTATAGTATCAGAAATTAAACTGCATTTGGCCTTCAACTTTGGTTACGGCCTACTAACGGCTTCTGCCCCTCCCTGGTGTTGCCCTCAACTAAATAAAGCTGAGCTTCAACCTTCTGTTCCAAATTACCATTTTAAAAAATGCAATAGGCTTTTCCGGCCTACTAAAGGTGTCTTTCTGTGTGCCCCTGCCTGGTGTTGTCCTCAACTAAATAAAGCTGAGCTTCAACCTTCCGGCTCTCATTAAGTGGTTTTGAAAAAACAAAATGGTGGATAGGGCCTACTAACGGCTTCTGCCCCTCCCTGGTGTTGCCCTCAACTAAATAAAGCTGAGCTTCAACCTTCCGGCTCTCATTAAGTGGTTTTGAAAAAACAAAATGGTGGATAGGGCCTACTAACGGCTTCTGCCCCTCCCTGGTGTTGCCCTCAACTAAATAAAGCTGAGCTTCAACCTTCCGGCTCTCATTAAGTGTTTTTTAAAAAACAAAATGGTGGTTAGGGCCTACTAACGGCTTCTGCCCCTCCCTGGTGTTGCCCTCAACTAAATAAAGCTGAGCTTCAACCTTCCGGCTCTCATTAAGTGTTTTTTAAAAAACAAAATGGTGGTTAGGGCCTACTAACGGCTTCTGCCCCTCCCTGGTGTTGCCCTCAACTGAATAAAGCTGAGCTTCAACCTTCTGGCTCTCATTAAGTGTTTTTTAAAAAACAAAATGGTGGTTAGGGCCTACTAACGGCTTCTGCCCCTCCCTGGTGTTGCCCTCAACTGAATAAAGCTGAGCTTCTACCTTCCGGCTCTGATTAACTGCTGTTTTTAAACAAAATGGTGGTTAGGGCCTACTAACGGCTTCTGCCCCTCCCTGGTGTTGCCCTCAACTAAATAAAGCTGAGCTTCAACCTTCCGGCTCTCATTAAGTGGTTTTTAAAAAACAAAATGGTGGATAGGGCCTACTAACGGCTTCTGCCCCTCCCTGGTGTTGCCCTCAACTAAATAAAGCTGAGCTTCAACCTTCCGGCTCTCATTAAGTGGTTTTTAAAAAACAAAATGGTGGATAGGGCCTACTAACGGCTTCTGCCCCTCCCTGGTGTTGCCCTCAACTAAATAAAGCTGAGCTTCAACCTTCCGGCTCTCATTAAGTGGTTTTTAAAAAACAAAATGGTGGATAGGGCCTACTAACGGCTTCTGCCCCTCCCTGGTGTTGCCCTCAACTAAATAAAGCTGAGCTTCAACCTTCCGGCTCTCATTAAGTGGTTTTTAAAAAACAAAATGGTGGATAGGGCCTACTAACGGCTTCTGCCCCTCCCTGGTGTTGCCCTCAACTAAATAAAGCTGAGCTTCAACCTTCCGGCTCTCATTAAGTGTTTTTTAAAAAACAAAATGGTGGTTAGGGCCTACTAACGGCTTCTGCCCCTCCCTGGTGTTGCCCTCAACTGAATAAAGCTGAGCTTCAACCTTCTGGCTCTCATTAAGTGTTTTTTAAAAAACAAAATGGTGGTTAGGGCCTACTAACGGCTTCTGCCCCTCCCTGGTGTTGCCCTCAACTGAATAAAGCTGAGCTTCTACCTTCCGGCTCTGATTAACTGCTGTTTTTAAACAAAATGGTGGTTAGGGCCTACTAACGGCTTCTGCCCCTCCCTGGTGTTGCCCTCAACTAAATAAAGCTGAGCTTCAACCTTCTGTTCCAAATTACCATTTTAAAAAATGCAATAGGCTTTTCCGGCCTACTAAAGGTGTCTGTCTGTGTGCCCCTGCCTGGTGTTGTCCTCAACTAAATAAAGCTGAGCTTCAACCTTCCGGCTCTCATTAAGTGGTTTTGAAAAAACAAAATGGTGGATAGGGCCTACTAACGGCTTCTGCCCCTCCCTGGTGTTGCCCTCAACTAAATAAAGCTGAGCTTCAACCTTCCGGCTCTCATTAAGTGGTTTTGAAAAAACAAAATGGTGGATAGGGCCTACTAACGGCTTCTGCCCCTCCCTGGTGTTGCCCTCAACTAAATAAAGCTGAGCTTCAACCTTCCGGCTCTCATTAAGTGTTTTTTAAAAAACAAAATGGTGGTTAGGGCCTACTAACGGCTTCTGCCCCTCCCTGGTGTTGCCCTCAACTAAATAAAGCTGAGCTTCAACCTTCCGGCTCTCATTAAGTGTTTTTTAAAAAACAAAATGGTGGTTAGGGCCTACTAACGGCTTCTGCCCCTCCCTGGTGTTGCCCTCAACTGAATAAAGCTGAGCTTCAACCTTCTGGCTCTCATTAAGTGTTTTTTAAAAAACAAAATGGTGGTTAGGGCCTACTAACGGCTTCTGCCCCTCCCTGGTGTTGCCCTCAACTCAATAAAGCTGAGCTTCTACCTTCCGGCTCTGATTAACTGCTGTTTTTAAACAAAATGGTGGTTAGGGCCTACTAACGGCTTCTGCCCCTCCCTGGTGTTGCCCTCAACTAAATAAAGCTGAGCTTCAACCTTCCGGCTCTCATTAAGTGGTTTTGAAAAAACAAAATGGTGGATAGGGCCTACTAACGGCTTCTGCCCCTCCCTGGTGTTGCCCACAACTAAATAAAGCTGAGCTTCAACCTTCTGCTCCAAATTACCATTTTAAAAAATGCAATAGGCTTTTCCGGCCTACTAAAGGTGTCTGTCTGTGTGCCCCTGCCTGGTGTTGTCCTCAACTAAATAAAGCTGAGCTTCAACCTTCCGGCTCTCATTAAGTGGTTTTGAAAAAACAAAATGGTGGTTAGGGCCTACTAACGGCTTCTGCCCCTCCCTGGTGTTGTCCTCAACTGAACAAAGCTGAGCTTCCACATTCTGCCTTTCGCCCTATACTATCAGATATTAAACTGCATTTGGCCTACTAGTGTGGTTAGGCCCTTGAAACAGTGTCTGCTGCTCTTGGGTTTGCTACTCCACTGAACAAAGCAATGCCGCCTGTTTAGTCCTGTTACCAATTTTGAACTGCAATTAGCCTACTTTATTCTTTGGCCCTATATCTGTTTCCTCCTCATCCTGCCCATTGCCCAGCCACTGCTAAATGAGTCTGCTGGTACATTGACCTAGACCACTACATTCCCCTTGTACTCTACACAGCCAGAATCTGACCCTGCTGAAAGTAAGGTTCCCCTTCCCGCATGTTATACCACCTTACACAGGGACAAAGAGGAAGGTGCAGATGAAAGTGCAGGTTCCTTCATCAGGTGGGGGGGCATACTCGTTGGCGACGTCACTGGCACAGGGCCCCTCAGAGTACGCAAAAGTGTCGCTGCTGGTGGGAGGCGCCCCCGCCATGCAAACACACCGCCGTACTTTGAGGGGCCCTGTGCCAGTGCCAATGCGAACGAGTGGGCCCCCCCCTGCTTGCTCAGGATCACAGCACTTGCAACGTTTAAATACTTACCTTTCCCTGCAACACCGCCGTGACGTAGTCCGCATTTCCTGGGCCCACGAAAAACTTGAGCCAGCCCTACTCCCCCCACAACTTTTGCCAAATGACCCCCAATTCCCTATGCCCAACTATTATTATAAAGTTAATTACGATTGGCAAGCTTCAGAAACAAGAATGGATGTTTTTGGCATTAAAATGGGCACTGTAGGTGTTTTCCTGGCCTCCACTCACTGCCGACTATGCTTCCCCATTGACTTGCATTGGGTTTCGTGTTTCGGTCGATCCCCGACTTTTAGCGATAATCGGCCGAATGCACTCGACTCGACTCTGGACAAAATCGGGTTTCCCAAAACCCTACTCGATCTTAAAAAAATGAAAGTCGCTCAACCCTAGTGGTAAAGTCTATATTATCACACGGTCATTCAAACAGGTGCAGAGAGAAACTCAAGTCCACAACACTTGGTGCAAATATCAAATGCAGCTCAGATGTCTATAGGACACTTCAGAGGAAAATGCAATCACGCAGAAAGTCTATGAAGCACAATTATTCTTGAAGATACTTGACACGAATAAGTCCTTGCTTAGTCCAAAACACAGATAGATATGCTTATAAGGCAGTTCAAATAATATCTTAGCTCAACCAGGGAGGTCTGGGTAATAGTCTCAGGTTCTTGCAGAGCAGCAACAGCTTACATGTCCAGCAAATGCAGATGGAAGTAAACACAAGCAGCAGATGAAGGAGGATTACTGGAACTTGTGTATGCAGCAGGAACTCAGAGCAGAGTAGCAGGATAACCCCACAGGTTCACAGGAGCAGGTATATAGCCAGGGAGTCACCAGAGGTCAGGAGCTGGATGCAAGGCAGAATACTCTAGCACAGACTTAAGGCTGGGGTGGAGTTTTATAGCAGGAAGACACAGTGCACATGAGACCAAAGACGCCATCTTGGAAAAGGGCAGTAATGCACAAAAAGGTAATAAAAAATGTTCATAGTCCTGACAGAGGGAGCCAGATTATGGACAGCTTTGTAGGTCAGAGTGAGAGGAATATGTTGAGGAATTTGAAATGCATGAAGTGATTCGCAGAGGGGAGAAGTAAAGGAGTAGCAATGAGGGAACTGGATTAGTAGGGCAGCAGAGTTACGGATAGACTGGAAAGGTGTGTTGATGCAATGGGGGATGATGAGGTCCTGGACCCCACATGGAGTCAAGGCCATCTAGGTAACATGGGCAGTTTGGAGGAAGAGATGGTGGTCACGCTGCCCCAGCTGCACAGCAAACAAGAGAGCAGGGTTCAAAAGCACCAAAGCCATTCCCTAGCTGCTACTACAACAGCGTGAGTGAGGGTTCTGCTCACAAGCTTAAATTTACAATCTACAGTAATCTCAATTACTTTGTTTATTATTTCTTCCCAAACTTCATGATGTCTAGCTTGTAAGGTTCTTTGGTCTACTTCACTGTGTTAGGCAGGTCCTATTTAAGTGATTTCTTGATTGAGTACAGGTGTTGCAGTAATCAGGCCTGGATGTGGCCCAAAATTTGAATTCAGCTTCCCAAAGATATGATAAACCAGTTATTTAATGTTTTAAGGGGGGGTAATTGCTTTTTCACCCAGGGCCCTGTAGATTTGGATTTCTTTTTCCCTTAATAATAAAGGGAGGCTGGGGGACTGGCATCACCTCGGAAGGGATGGTTAAATCTAGTACTCCCGGACTGGGAAAAGAAAACAACAATACATTAGCAAAAGACGTGCAAAATTTTGAAATGCTATAAAACAAATTAATATAACAGTGCTCCCCTTTATGGGAGGTGAGAACACTTGAACGTTACAAATAAGAACATATTTACATTGTGCACGCGACTTTAAGTTGAGTACGTGACAGTTATTAACTAGCTATGAAACACAATTACCCGTACAGGTATACTATCTATTAAGTGCAAGTACCCTCTAAGGGTACACTATTATAAAACCTCAAAGTGCAAATCAACATTCTCTTCTACATGCAGGACTATCTGTCTACCCCCAAGGGCCTACTGCATCTTCCTTCAATTTATTTAACCTCAATTTTATTTAAAGTACATCATTAAACATTTTTACTATTTTATACACTATCGGCTATGTAAGCATTATTACTATCTAACTACTCGAGGCAACATTATCACTCTTAGGCAAAGTGCAACAAGTAAACATTCCCTTTAAGGCTAAACCCAAGTCTTTTTCTGAGAAAAGGCAAACAATCACATCATCAATGTTCAAGTCAGTTCAAAGGTGACGTGATGCGATATGAGGGACCCGTTACGAACCCCCGAACGTTGGTTTGGGTGGGCTACAAGACGTGTAATCCTGACCCAGAATTCTGCCGCACCAACGGGTTTTTCTTCAGGTCTGAAAGGCAAAGTTATTTTTACAGCATAATTAACAGCAGTTTCTGTTAAGAGGCAGTCTCTGTAAAAGCTTCCTATGTAAATCCAGTAGAGAGCACCTTTAAGAAGGTGCAAACTATTTACAAGGACAGTTTGTGAATCATTCACCGTCCATGATCCAAATGTTCTTTAAAGGCAATGATAAAACTTGTGCAAAAACAGGTGCATAACTTGGAATCCTCCTAGAACTGAGGACCCCTTTAAGGCATAACCCTGGACGGGTTCAAAGGCAGGAAAAAGGAAATGTCTTTAAACTGTTTACATTTTGTCAGTTTTTCGAGGTTTATTTGGTTGGTTTCCAGGGCTTTACCTGGCACGTAACCCTTCCTGGCCTGGGAAGGGTGGAATCCAGGGTTACACCTGGTGCTAAATAAACCCCATTGGTCTGTCTCTCGTGAATAGTCATATCATATGCAGCGATGGAAGTCTGCGTAACTTGAGTATGGGCATTTGCTGCAGCAGAGATAGAGGTAAAGTCAGTCACTGGAACGGAGTCAGTAGCTGTGGCACGAGCAGTCGCTGGAGTGAGGTCCGTCACCGGGGCAGGGTTGTTCCTCATGCCTGCTTCAGATGCGGTCCCTCCGGTGCCAGTCTGCTCCACCTCTGCTGGGGTCTGGAACGCTGGTTACAGGGCCTTGTGCTGCGACGTTGTTATCTCTGTTTGCAGCATCTCGCTTTCTGGCAGGGCCTCGCTTTCTGGCTTTGGAGCGACGGAACTTCTTTCTTGCTCCGGACCAGATGAGGCTGCCGACAGATGTCTGGTGAGGCTCCCGATGAAGGTCTTCTTCCACCCAGCCACAGTTTCCAGCTCCTGGCGCACGAGCTGACAGGTGCGTTCTTCCTCTTCTTTGCACAGGAGGTCCGGATTCATCGTCGGTGAAGGGTGCAGTTCTTGCAGGCCCTGGCCGGGAGAGTCCTCGTGCACCATCCCATGCTCTGGGGTCTGCTCACCTCCCTCTGCCATCTTGACTACCGGTTCTCTGCGGCCACACGCTCACGCTGCTCCTCCATTTTCTGGGGGCGGAGCTCCTTCTCCCTCTGGTTCCCGCCGTGGCAAATAAGGGGGCGGACCTCCCCGACTGCTAGGCACGTCGTCATCTCATAGCAGTGTCAGGGAGAGACTAGGTGAGCAAGAACTAATAACCCGGGCCCCTGCAGTTTCCCTCAGACTAGGGAAATCCTGACTGACTCTCTACCTGGAGTTTACACTGAAGGTGTGCATGTCCAGGCCTCGAACCTCACCCTGTCTCCTGAGCTCAGCCCTAGGCTGTAACCTCCGCCCACCACCCAGTGAAGATGTTATTCCCCAATACCCACAGTTAGCACAGACAAGGATAAGGGAAAATATACACCACGCCGCAGTCACTCAGGAATACACTATAAATGTGCAGGGCAAAATAAATACAAATATAGGAAGGAGTAAATAAGACAAAGGAAAATACACCACCAGCAACGAATCTCCAACCACCAGCTCTCCTCACCAGACCGAGATAACAACGCACAAGACAGAAGCTATAATCGGCGACGCCCAAAGATCAGGAGAACTATTTAAAGGCAGTGGGCATGGCCCAGCTTCCAATCCAAGGATTAGGTAAATTAACCCCGGAACAGCTAGATAAAATCTAGCAGACGCCAATGAGCAAATAGTGGTCAAAAGCGGAATTACCGCTGTCTGTCGGACGACCTGGTCTGAACAGCGTCTGACATGACAGTACCCCGCCTTCTACGAGGGACCCAAGGGCCCTCACGGCTAATAGGACCCGGCTTGTCCGGATGACGGCGGTGAAACAACCTGACCAGCCGGTCAGCATGAACGTCCGAGGCTGGTACCCAGGACCTCTCCTCAGGCCCATAACCACGCCAATGTACCAAGTACTGTAAAGTGCGACGCACTATACGAGAGTCAACCACCTTGGAGACTTCAAACTCCACATTACCATCCACCAAGACTGGAGGTGGCATAGGCGCCGCGTCCACAGAACCCACCACCTTCTTTAAAAGAGACCTGTGGAACACGTTGTGTATCTTATACACCGTAGGGAGCTCCAATCGGTACGCTACTGGGTTAATGACGGCGGTGACCCTAAATGGACCAATAAACCGTGGACCCAATTTAAGGGATGGTATTTTGCGTCTTATTTTTTTTGTGGATAACCACACCATCATCCACACTCAGGTCCGGACCTGGCACACACCTACTGTCAGCCACACGTTTGTACCTAGCACCCACACTCAACAGGCACTGTTTAACTCTCCTCCAGACTGATGACAATTGTGTTCCTAACTGGTCCTCCTCTGGAATGCCGGAAGAGCCCCTCTGACTCAAGGTACAAAATTGAGGATGTAGCCCGTAAACACAAAAAAACGGAGACTCCCCAGACGACTCCTGGCGGTGATTATTGATGGCAAACTCAGCCAAAGGAAGAAAGGTAGACCACTCCTCCTGGTTATCAGAGACAAAGCAGCGTAAGTACTGTTCCAAATTTTGGTTCATACGCTCAGTCTGACCATTTGACTGAGGATGAAACGCCGAAGAATGAGATAACTTGATTCCCAGCCATGAGCAAAACGCTCTTCAAAATTTTGCCACAAACTGAGACCTTCTATCAGACACGATATCAGACGGAACCACATGAAGTCTGACGACCTCCTGCACAAATACTTGGGCCAGAGTCTTAGCGTTAGGCAACGCAGGCAAAGGCACAAAGTGCGACATTTTAGAAAACCGATCAACAATCACCAAGATGACCGTGTTTCCAGCTGATGAGGGCAAATCAGTGATGAAATCCATGGAGATTTCCGTCCATGGCTTACTAGGTACCTCAAGAGGAAGTAGTGTGCCAACAGGACGGGAGCGAGGCGTCTTAGCCCTAGCGCACGTGGTACAAGCTGACACGTATATGACCACGTCCTGTCGGATCTTGGGCCACCAAAACCGACGTGACACCAACTCCAAGGTACCTCTAACCCCTGGGTGACCAGCCAGGACAGCATCATGATGCTCCGCCAAAACCTTTAGGCGGAGATGAAGCGGTACAAAAGATTTGTTGACGGGAAGCTCAGATGGTACCTCCTCCTGAGCCTCGGCAATCTCAGCCTCAACCTCGGTAGTGAGAGCCGAAACCACAACACCCTTTTGGAGGATGGGTACTGGATCTTCCCGAGGTTCTCCCCCTGGAAAACACCTGGACAGAGCATCCGCCTTAGTGTTTTTAGACCCCGGTCTGTAAGTGACCACAAAATTGAACCGCGTGAAAAACAATGCCCAGCGAGCCTGCCTGGGGGACAGACGCTTGGCAGACTGCAAATACAGCAGATTCTTATGATTGGTATTAACAGTTACCTGATGTACCGACCCTTCCAAGAAGTGTCGCCATTCCTCAAAGGCCAAAGACCTCTGCCACCAGTGTTTTCAGATGGGAATTTTTTAAATAATTCCACAACAAGGGCCCTCTGGTACTGCCCCATTTTAGTAGACCTGTTTGCCTCCGGAATAAGAGATTGAAAGTTCACCTTATAGCGTGGGTCTAGAAGTGTCACCAACCAGTAATGAGTGCCACCCAAAATTTTGAGAATGCGAGGGTCACGGGAAAGGCAGCACAACATAACATCAGCCATGCGTGTCAGACTGCTAACAGCTAAGACTTCCATGTCCTCACCAAGAAGATGACTGACCATGCTGTCCTCCTCCTCCTCTTCCTCCTCCTCCTCCCTGTCCTTAGGCCATCCACACTGAACAGACAGTATGACAGTTGTGCTTGTAGTATCGTCTATAGCGCATGAAACTAGCTCCTGTTCTTCCTCTTCCTCCTCTTCCTCATTGTCAGCCAATCCACATTGGGATGACATGAGGCTGGGCTGTGTGTAATCACTCTGTATGGTTCCTTGCTCCATCTCTTTGTGCTCCGCCTGCAATGCATCCTCTTTCAATGTGAGCAGAGAGCTTTTCAGAATACAGAGAAGTGGGATGGTGACACTAATTATGGCGTCATCATGGCTCACCATCTTGGTGGGCTCCTCAAAGTTTTGTAGGATGGTATATATGTCTGACATCCATGTCCACTCCTGAGGTCTTATGTGTGGAGTCTGAACTAAATACCGACAGCCTTGTTGATGCTGGTAGATAACAACTGCCCTCTTCTGCTCACAAATCCTTTCCAACATATGCAGTGCAGAGTTCCAATGCATGGGGACATCACACAGCAGTCAGTGAGCAGGAAGTTGCAAACGCTGCTGAAGCACGGCAAGGGCAGCAGAAGCTGTAGCTGACTTTCTAAAATGGGCACACAGGTGGCATACTTTCATAACCAGATCCGGCAGCTCCGGGTAGCTTTTGAGAAAGCGCTGAACAACGATGTTAGGTACATGGGCCAGGCATGGTACATGTGTGAGCTTGCCTCACCTCAGAGCTGCCACCAGGTTCCAGCCATTGTCAGATATGACCATGCCTGGCTCTAGGTTCAGCGGTATCAGTCACAGATCTGCCTGCTCTTTCAGAGCTGTCCACAACTCTTCAGCATTGTGTGGTTTGTCACCTAACCATATTAGCTTCAGCACATCCTGTTGATGCTTGACTGAGGCAGTGCTGCAGTGCTTCCAGCTTGTGACTGATGAGGTAATTTCAGAGATGGAGGCTGAAGAGGAGTAGGAGGAGGTGCAGGAGCTGTAGACTGTGAGGGCAACTCTGATTGACATAGGGCCTGCAATCCACGGCATCGGGAGGACGTGTTCCATCTCAAGGTCTGACTGGGTCCCTGCTTCCACTATGTTAACGCAGTGTGCCGTCAGCGATATGTACCGGCCCTGCCCACTAGCACTTGTCCAAGTGTCCGTGGTTAGGTGGACTTTCCCAGTAACAGCATTGTTGAGTGCGCGGGTAATGTTGTGGGATATGTGCTTGTGTAATGCCGGGATGGCACACCGGGAGAAATAGTGGTGGCTAGCGACCGAGTACCATGGTACGGCTGCCACCATCAGGTTGCGGAAAGCTTCCGTCTCCACAAGCCTATAAGGCAACATTTCGAGCGTAAGCGGACGAGAAATGTGTGAATTTAGTACTGTGGCCCCTGGGGCATTAGAGGAAAGGAGGCCTCAAATGCCAATTTTAACACACAGATAGATGAGGCGTCTGAAAGAGATAGCCCACTTTCAAATATCTGGCCTTTTTTTACAGCAAAATAGTGTCAATAACTAGGCCATGACACAGCAAAAACAGTTGAATGGAGGCCTGAAATGCCACAATCTTTAGCCCACAGACAGATGAGGCGTCTGACGGAGATAGCCCACTTTCAAATATCTGGACTTTATTATTTTTACAGCAAAATAGTGTCAATAACTAGGCTATGACACAGCAAAAACAGTTGAAAAGAGGCCTGAAATGGCACAATCTTTAGAACACAAATAGATGAGGCGTCTGACGGAGACAGCCCACTTTCAAATATCTGGCCTGTATTTTTTTCGCCAGCAAAATTGTATCAATTAATAGGCTAAGACACAACAAAAATAACTCTATGGAGGCCTTAAATGGCGAAATGATATGCGAGCCGTGTGGCAGACAAAACCCAGTATAAAATATCTGCCCTGTAGCTACATTTTTTTTTTGGCAGCTAAATATATTTTTGGCATCAAAATGGTGCATAAGACACTCCAAAAATTTTTTACAGTACCACAAAAATGGCAGAATTTTATGCACACTCAGATGTGATCACTGGGACAGGCAAACCCGTTTAAAAAAGCTGGATTTTCATGCTGTGCTATGAAAAGGATCTGCCTGGGGCTATGTATATATGGTCAATATATTTAATAGGCAGCAGCAGCAGACAGTAATGGAATGGACACTCTTGATGTATGCAGTGAAGTATGCCACATACAATGCTTGCCTGACTAGCAGTGATATCTATATACCCTCATACACTTCCTGCCTAGCTAGCACTGCAATCTATATACCCCGTAATTAGTGCTTAGAAGGACTGTTGACTTAGTTGGATTTGTGTATTCAATTATGGTATACACACATTATCTTTGAAACCCCAAAATCTGCCCCGATCTTGGCAGCACCTCTCCTTACACTAGCTGATTCCAGAACTGAATGTGATGAGCAGGGCAGCGCCAGTTCTGATATAGACCTGATGACACTCTGCGGCCAGCCAATCACTGTAATGACACAAACAACATGGATGCGGCATTACAGTACGTGGCACACAATCCCTGCATGTTGATTGGCGCTCTAAAGAGCACCAAATATGCAGGGCGTGGACCCGAACTCCAGCCCAACAATCCCGGAAATGCTCGGCGCACGCCGAGCACTGCGAGTACAGCGATGCTCGGGCGAGTACAGACCATTACCGAATATGCTCGCTCATCACTAGTGTGCACCTTTCAAAATAATGGAATAAACAAAAATGGACACATAGAGTTCTTTTTTTGTTCCCACCAACAGAGGGTCATAAAATATTTAGTTTACAATACTGTGGAACTTTTTGACTTAGTACACACAATGAAGAATAGCAAGAGTATTTCATTTTTTATGCACCTGGTACTTTATTGGTGCATCCAAATAAATATATATTATATTACACCCTTGTGTGATGCTAATCACTTCTCCCAGCAAAGCCGTGAGTCAGGATAGTCAAGGAGTCCAAAGTCAGAAGCCAGGAGGGTACGTCATAAACAGAGGGAAGAGTCAAATTCATAGTCAAGTAAAGTTCCTAGATCAGGATACATGGAGGATAGCGGATCAGAGCAGAAGAGGTTAAACAGACGGATGGACAGAACGAGGTCCAAGGTCAGGCAATGAAAGATCCCTATACAGAATGGAAGGCACAGAGAGAACAAACCACACTTAGCTGAATGTACGTCTGGTAGAGGTCAGGGAGAAATGGCTCTTTACGGTAACCTGGCAATCACCTGGGATAATGAACACTTGGAGGCAGCCAACGCCTCCCAGTCTCAGATTGGATAATTGAGCTGTCAATCAACACACTGACAGCTCAACACACCCCTGCACCAGGCTGGATGACTATGTAGTCAATCAAAGTACTGACAGCTTCAGCACACACCTATACTAGATTGGATGACTGAGCTACCAGTAACTGTATCCCAGAAACCCTGAGGGGTGGAACCGTGACAACTTGTATGTGAACATAAGTTTTCATACCACTGTCTCCTTGCTATGTCTATATGTGATCTTGCCATGCGATGCTTCCTTTTACATCACCTCATAAATCTTTTATATTTCATATGTGTATCATGTTTGAACCTAATAAAATATTTGATAAATTTTAAAGCAGTCTCCATTCTAGATATGATTTCTTGTTGATAATTCTGGGAAATTCTTCTGCACTATTTGGGCACATTTTTCAGTTATTTATGGCTTTTTGATAAAGTGGAAACAGAGGCCTTTCGGCACATCCCAGAGGCATTTTGGTAAAAAGTAGAAGCAGAGGCTTTTTGGTAAAGTAGAAAAAGAATCTTTTTGGCCCACAAATGGGAAAGAGATGGCTGCAGGGTAGAATTTTTTTAGACACACTACTCATAAAAAAATGCTGCAGAATACAATTTTTTTTAGACACACTACACAAAAGAATGCTGCAGATTGCAATCATATTTTACACACACTACTCACAAAAAAACATAGCGTACAAATTGTTTTACACACACTAAAAGCGTGCTGCAGAGCACAATTATTTTGTAAATACACTACTTTAAAAAAAACACTGCAGAGTACAATAATTTTTTGCACACACTGCTCGCAAAAAAAGTTGCAGATTACAACATTTTTTTTACACACCCTACTCATATAGACACAGTGGTACATTGAAACTGTTTGGCCTACAAATGGCAAAGAGACAGCGGAGATTTATTTATTTGCCACACTTCTAGAAAAGACACAGTAGTACAGAAAAATTATTTATTTGGCCTACAAATAGCAAAGAGATGGCTGCTGAGTAGAATTATTTTTTATGCACACTCTTTTTACAAACATGGCTGCAGAGACAAACATGGCTGCAGAGATAAACAGCAGCTTTTGGCACAGTAATCCCACATATACACACGTGGTCAAAATTGTTGCTACCCCTCGTTTAATGACAGAAAACTATACAATGGTCACAGGAATAACTTGAATCTGACAAAAGTAATAATAAATAAAAGATCTATGAAAGTGAACAAATGAAGGTCAGACATTGATTTTCAACCATGCTTCCACAGAATTAAAAAAAAATAAAATCATGAAATAGGACTGGACAGAAATGATGGTACACTTAACTTAATATTTTGTTGCACAACCTTTTGAAGCAGTCATTGTAATCAAACGATTCCTGTAACTGTCAATGAGACTTCTGCACCTCTCGACATGTATTTTGGCCCACTCCTCAAGAGCAAACTGCTCCAGTTGTCTCGTGTTTGAAGGTTGCCTTTTCCAGACGGCATGTTTCAGCTCTTTCAAAAAAATGCTCAATAGGATTTAGGTTAGGGCTCATAGAAGGCCACTTCAGAATAGTCCAGTGTTTTCCTCTTAACCATTCTTTGGTGTTTTTAGCTGTGTGTTTTGGGTCATTATCCTGTTGTAAGACCCATGACCTGCGACTGAGACCAAGCTTTCTGACAATGGGCAGCACATTTCTCTCTAGAATCCCTTGATAGTCTTGAGATTTCAATGTACCCTGCACAGATTCTAGATGCCCTGTGCCAGATGCAGCAAACCAGCCACAAAACATAACAGAGCCTCCTCCATGTTTCACAGTAGGGACAGTGTTCTTTTCTTGACATGCTTCATTTTTCCATCTGTGAACATAGAGCTGATGTGCCTTGCCAAAAAGTTCCATTTTTGTCTCATCTGTCCATAGGACATTCTCCCAGAAGCTTTGTGGCTTGTTAACATGTGGTTTGGCAAATTCCAGTCTGGCTTTTTTATGATTTTTTTTTAACAATGGTCTCCTCCTTGATTGTCGCCCATGAAGTTCACTTTGGCTCATACAGTGACGGATGGTGCAATCTGACACTGATGTTCCTTGAGCTTGAAGTTCACCTTTAATCTGTTTAGATGTTTTTCTGGGCTCTTTTGTTACTATTTGTATTATCCGTCTCTTTGATTTGTCATCAATTTTCCTACTGCGGCCACATCTAGCAAGGTTTTCTACAGTCCCATGGATCTTTAATTTCAGAATAATATGTGCAGCTCTAGTCACAGGAACATCAAGCTGCTTGGAGATGTTCTTAGAACTTTTACCTTTAAAATTTTCGTCTATAATTTTTTTTCTAATCTCCTGACACACCTCTTGCCTTCGCTTCCTCTGGTCCATGTTGAGTGTGATACACACCATGTCACCAAACAGCACAATGATTATCTGTAGCCCTACATACAGGCCCACTCACAGATTCCAAGATTGTAGACACCTGTGATGCTAGTTAGTGGACACACCTTGATTTAACATGTCCTTTTTGTCACATTATTTTCAAGGGTATCATCATTTCTGTCCAGGCCTATTTCATGAGTTTTATTTTTTTTTAATTCTGTGGAAGCATGGTTGAAAAGCAATGTCTGACTTTCATTTGTTCATTTTCATAGATTTTTTATTTATTATTGTCTTTATCATCTGAAGTATCTCGGGGAACAGGTCAAGCTAGGGCACTTCCTTGTGTTAGGGCCAGGAGAGGTGCCCCTGGTCCCAAATCACTCGCCAGTCGAATCATGACACATGAATTGTGTGATGTGTTAACGGGGCCCACTGACACTATTTCGTCCAGGGCCCACGAAAACCTGGAGTCGGCCCTGGTACTGGAAACTAGATGTCTGGTACAGATCCCGAACTTTATCATTCAGGTTTGCTCATCCATAATTTTCAAGAGAGAGCCTTTCAAGGCTTAATTCGGTTCAGCTCGGCGAATGTCTCGATGTTCGCCGAACACACCCGAGCCCCATTGAATTCAATAGGAGGTAAAACCAAATGCATCGACAATACTTTAAGGTTGGTCAAAAAGCTTCCCAAACAGCTGAAATTAGGGGCAGACACCAGGAAATGTGGCATCAATTGACAAAGAGAACAAATAGTATAATTGCGCAGCATGGATACATGGGACTGGGCTTGGACCAGCATTTGTAGCTGAAACATTGATCAGTGACAGGTGAATGATCTGAGAGCCCTGCCAAATTCAGGCAACACAAACAAAGGAGACCCAATTTGGAGTCCAAACATTTACAAAAATTAGGGGCAGACCCGAAGAAAAGTGGCATTAATTGTCCCACGTCCCACAGTAGAAATTTGATAATGGCACAGCAGCAGTCATGCAGTCGTGGCCCATGCATAAGGTATCAGAGTCTGGGCAAAAATTTACAGCTTTGAATTTAAGTTTCAATTAAAATGAGGTGAGTGAGGGGCCAGTGTAAGCCTGCTTTGCTAGGAGCCCTGATACTTCATGCAACAGCTCAAACTGGATTTTTCCTCAGCCACATTCAGGTGCCACAAATATCAGCTTGGTATACCACTAATGTTAAAAAATGTAAGGGTAGCAAATCAGGTACTTGACTGAAAATAAGTCCAGGCCTGGCGGTCTGGGAGCCATACTTGTACAGGCAACAGACATGAAGGAGCCCAAATTGGAGTGCAAAATGTCCAATAATTAGAGGCAGACACCAGGATAAGTGGCATCTATTGAACCACAGTAGAAATAGTATAATGGGCCTCTGACACCCCACAACTACAGTCAAACCACCAGATGGACACCCAAATTGGAGTCTCCACATTTCAAAAATGTATTGTAACATACCACTAAAGTGGCATCAATTTCCCCAGAATACAAATAGTATAACAGGCCTCTGACATCCCTTCCAATACAAGCAACACACCAGATGGTCACCCAACTTGGAGTCTCCACATTTCAAAAAAAGTTTGGAATATCAACAGCAGTAGCAATTGCAGACACAAAGGCTATAACAAAGGTGTCACAGACTGCAATAATGTGAGATCAATGCAGCACACTAAAAACTACACCATTGCCTAGTCTACCTAGTCTGCGACTGGCATGCAAAAGTCATTGGAGATCCATGACTTGTTCATCTTGTTGAGAGTTGGTTGGTCTACGGTCATTCACAATGTGTTAGACACATACTCTGTTCTACTGGTGCATGGGCTGGTCTAAAAAATGTGTGAAACAAATCACAGTAGTTGCTTTTGCCACTTATGCTGCTGCTGCTAATGCTTTTGCATTGACAAGTTGACGTTCCCGGGGCTGGAAATCTATAACAGGAATGCACACTGTGTGCCTCACTGCTTTTGGAGAAAACCACTCTTAAGATTGTTTACAAGCGTGTTTCGATACTCCAGCATGTACCTCCTCCTTTTCCCCAGGAGGTGAAGCATCTGGCAAAATGTATTCTTGTACCTTGGATCTAAGGCCGCTTTCACATTTGCGGTTGTGTCCGCAGCGTTTCTTCCGCAAATATCTGCATGCGTTGTGTATTCCTATCTTTAACATTATCGACGCATGCGTTTTTCTATGTTCGCGTTTTGCCGCGTTTGACGACGCATGCGTCGTCTAGCCGTCTGCGTCTTGGCGCGGAAATGCAACATGTAGTAATTTTTAGAGGCGTCAATTTGCCGCCTGGAAACGCATGCGGCTGATTGCGCAAGGTTTGCGCCCAAAAAACGCATTGTAGTCTATGTAAACGCATGCGTTTTCCAGTACATGCGTTTGCTTGCGTTTGCCGACGCATGCGTCTCAATTGAGAAAAACATGTCTAGACACTGATAAGCCACCCCCCACATAGAAGGTGATAAAGGGAGGAAGTGGACATTTGCAGGTCACTAGTCAGCAGACTGCCTTGCAGACGAGACGCCCCACAGCCCCTTGGATCAGCAAACAAGCCTCAGAACTATGTGAGTATATCCTATCCAAAGCATTTCTTTTCTATAATCTGTGTCTATGTGCCCTAATTTCTGTCATTCCTTTCTTTCTGCACACATCAGAATGTCTTCTGCTTCTGATGAGGAAACGCCTGGGCCTGCACAAGGGGAACATGTCAGCGAAGTGAGTATTCACCTCCTCAGATTGGTAAGTATTCACTGTCACATCTACACATATGACAATGTATATTTTCCCTTTTTCAGACCACTTCTTCTACAGCGGAAGACACTGAGCAGGAGACTGGGCAGGAGCAGCGTAGTCACGGCCGGGCAACACGGCGGCATCGTGTAAGTATAGCTGGCTGAATGTGTATTGTATCCTCACTTTATAATTCTGGAATCTTCATTTCTTTCTACTTCTCTCTTTCTTTCCCTTTGGCTTCAGCACCAGTGTTTTTTTTTATTTCAATATTCATGCCATTCCTCTGATTCTGTTTTCTGTCTTCCGTATGTGAATGCCTCCAATATTAATGTCCTTTTTGTTGTTAGGTTCCAGAGGAGGATGAGGACCTAATTGAGAATGAACACCTCATCTCCCTGGTTCACGAGCGAGTCGCATTGTGGGACACCAGGGATCCACTGCACGCCAACAATGTGACGATCCGGAGGCTTTGGAATGAGGTGGCCGCAGCGTTGTGGGATGGCTGGGCCAATGCCCCGGCTCGGGTCCGTTCTGCATTTGGTAAGTATCGCAATGCAGTGTGATGTAGTCAATACCTTGGCCATGCTCACACAACTGTGTATGATGTCAGAAAGTCATTACTTTTTCACAGCACATACAGTTGTGTGACCATGGTCAAAAGAACATTGTCCTAACTATTATGTTTTGTTTTGCCAACAGTGTCAAAAGTGAAAACATGTTGGAGATCGATGAAGGACCGCTTCAACAAGGACCTGCGCCAAGAGAGCCGGCTTCCAAGTGGTTCTGCAGCAAGGATACGCAAATACAAGTACCACCGCATCCTTGCGTTTTTGAGACCAGTCCTTGCACGAAGAACGTAAGTATATTGGTTAAAAAAGAAAAAAAAATGGTGTATAATGCAATTTGTTGTTGGTCATTATTTCCCATCAGTATTTGTAATCCGAAACCTTGATTGATTGATAGATGCAGCAGTGGGGTACGTGTTCTTTGAATACTTTCCCTCACATAGTTCCTCTCCAGGTTTTGGCATACCAATACTGATTTGAAATACTGATCAAATACTGAGAGTGTGATGGCAGCCTGCACAACAGATCTATACTCAGCAAGTTAGGTGTCAGAAATAATGAATTCAGGATGCCAATGGCTCATCAATTCATTTTTCCTGACACTTGTCCTGGTGAGTATACAGGTGGCTTGTATGTCCTCTGTCGTCAATTCGTATTTCCCATCAGTATTTGTAATCCGAAACCTTGATTGATTGATAGATGCAGCAGTGGGGTACGTGTTCTTTGAATACTTTCCCTCACATAGTTCCTCTCCAGGTTTTGGCTTACCAATACCTTGTATAGAGATATGGCTTGTATTGCCTCCATCGTCTCTTCATAGTTTACATCAGTTTTTGTAATCCCCAAGGACTGGTCGATGCATGCAGAAGTATAGCATGTTGTTTTATGAAACTTTTATTCCTACTGTTGAACTCCTGGCTTGAAAATTCTGATGTAAAATTCACTACAAATAGTAGTGTGACCTTTCCCTATCTGAATGTGTATCTAACTGTTCAGTTATCTTTTTGTAAATGTTTTGTAATATTTTTTTTTTTTTTTTCCGCAGCACTTGGAGCTCCACTGTTGGCCCAGGTTCTGGAGCGGTCCTTCATCAGTCAGCCACGGACCCGTCCCAGCCATCCTCCAGCGCTGCAGCAAGTGGGCCTGCCACACAACCTGGAGACCAGGAAGCTGGTCCATCAGATGTTCCCCTTCCCCAGTCCTCTGCCTCTAGCCAATTTTTTATGGGCTCCTCCCGGCAGCGGCAGAGGGCCGCGGACAGGTCACTCATGCCCGAGTTTTTGCACTTGAGCTCGGTCTTCCATGAGGGACTCAAGGCGATGGGTGACCGACTGGATACTGCCATTCGTCATATGAGCACATGTATCCAGGAGGTAACCACAGCCCTTGCCCAAGTGAAAGCCGACCTCCAGAGGCCAGCACATCATTTTTTTAATCAGATAGAACAGGGCATGTCGGAACACCTTAGTCCTGAGCTCCAGATTACTATTATGCAGGCCTGCAATGCTGCTTACGTGCAGGCTATGCAGCAGAGTCGGTATTTTCAGCAGACAGTGGGGGCATTTCCAACAGTGCCCACACTGTCACGCTTTACATCAATGCCGACATCTGCTGCATACCACTGCACGGCCACCTCCATTCCAAACACTTCCGGACCGTATTATAGCACCACCACCATGCCCAGTGCAGTGGGTCAGCCCACCGCCACCACCATGACAACTGCTGCTCCTGCTTGGCCCTCCTCCACTGCCACCAGCATGCTGCCGCCGCCGGACCCTGCCCTGGTGTTTCCTTGCACCACCACTACCAGACTGCCGCCGCCGGACCCTGCCCTGGTGTTTCCTGGCACCACCACTACCAGACTGCCATTGCCGGACACTGCCCTGGCGTTCTCTGGCACCACCACTACCAGACTGCCGTTGCCGGACCCTGCCCTGGCGTTCTCTGGCACCACCACTACCAGACTGCCGTTGCCGGACCCTGCCCTGGCGTTCTCTGGCACCACCACTACCAGACTGCCGTTGCCGGACCCTGCCCTGGCGTTCTCTGGCACCACCACTACCAGACTGCCGTTGCCGGACCCTGCCCTGGCGTTCTCTGGCACCACCACTACCAGACTGCCGTTGCCGGACCCTGCCCTGGCGTTCTCTGGCACCACCACTACCAGACTGCCATTGCCGGACACTGCCCTGGCGTTCTCTGGCACCACCACTACCAGACTGCCATTGCCGGACCCTGCCCTGGCGTTTCCTGGCACCACCACCACCAGACTGCCGTTGACGGACCCTGCCCTGGCGTTCCCTGCCACCACGACAACGTGCCCGCGCAAAACAAGAAAGGGGAAAGGCAAAAAAAAACAAAAAACCATAGCTATCCCTCCCCCCTCACCTCCCAATGTGTCTGTAATGTCTGGTTTGTCTCACCCTTCCAGTGTGTCTCAACCCTCTCATGTGTCTAGCCCTATCCCTGAATATCCTGACCCCAGTAGTTTCATAGCGCCTTCTCCTGCCACCCCTATGTCGGCTACAGTAATAAGCCAGACCTCACTACTCAACACCCCACAATATCGGCACTCAACCCCAAGCAGGCGCAGTTAATTTTTTGGTTTGTGTGTGTTTAATAAACCTGTGTTTTTTGCCCCAATAAGGTTTGGTTAATTGTGTATTTCGCCACCGTCACCACACAGCCTGCGCCAATAACAAATTATGCGTCAAACACATTTTTGGGGGCCACCTCCAACCTCCAGTACCTACTTAGCAGAACACTGAAGCTTGGTGTGTTTGGTTGAGAGATATGAGGTTGCCCCCAAAAATAACACTTGTATTTTCTCCAAAAACAGTTCTTTCTGTTTACTCCGTGACTTTTGGTCGCACACAGAAGACAAAATGGTGGTAATACACAGCACAACTATACTCAACAGGTCCTTTCTTATCCGAAACATTATTTATGACCCCTGACCTGCTGATTTTCGAAATGCATTGTATTACCTCCATTTTATCTTATTGGTACATATACATATATTTCACACAAAGTGAAGGAACAATGTACATGGCATATCTATACTCACCCGGACAAGTGTCAGGAAAAATGAATTCAAGAGCAAATAGCATCATGAATTCATTAGTTCAGACACGTGACTTGATGACTATAGATCTCTGGTGTAGGCTGCCATCACACTGTCAGTATTCGCTCTGTATTTTACAGCACTATTTGTAAGCCTAAACCTGGAGTGGAACTATGTGAGGAAAAGTACATTAAACAGATATGCACCACTAAAAGCATTTAACTACCGCTCCTGGTTTAGGCTTACAAATACTGATGTTAAGTACTGGACAAATACTGCGACAATAACGGACATCGTCTATACAGTCTGCGGCAAAAAGCTAATGGTGAACCAAGACAGGACTCACGTCAACAACCTAAGCCCAAAAACCCAAAGTGGTTTGTTAAGGAAATAGATAGGAGACATGGTGAAGAAAGTAAAACACAATTATTTTATTTGAAAAAACATTAACATTCCAAACATAAATTTGCAGACCCGAAACCAGCAGTACATTTTACACCATATTGTCCTGCCATGGCACACGTCCAATGTCAGAATCAAAAAACGCTGCAAATTGGTCCCGCATGTGGCCTACTTCAACTGTTGACCGCAGCGGATGATGACGGTAATCAGGCAAAGGGTTGGCAACAGGTTCATCAAGTTCTATGGTGTGTCGCTCCTTAGCCAGAATGAAATTGTGGAGAACCACACAGGCTTTAACTACCTCATCCACTGTCTCCATTTTTAGATTTATTGCAGTTGCTAGAATGCGCCATTTGGACACCATAATCCCAAAGGCACACTCTACTGTTCTGCGTGCCCTGGTTAGTCTGTAGTTGTAGATCCGTTTTGTGCGGTTCAAGTCCCGACTTGAATAGGGCTTCAGGAGATTTTCACTCATCTGAAAGGCCTCATCCCCAACCATTACAAATGGCAGCGGTGGGCCTTGAGTGTAGGGGAGTGGTCGTGGCTGTGGGAAATTAAAATTTTTGCCATAAACACGTCGGCCCATATCAGAGGTTTTAAAAGTCTGTGAATCGTTGCCACGGCCAAAAGCACCAATGTCCACAGCAATGAAGCGACAGTCCGCATCGGCTATTGCCATAAGAACTACAGAAAAATATTTTTTGTAGTTGAAGAACTGTGATCCCGTTCTGGCTGGTTTGGTAATCCGGATGTGCTTCCCATCCACCGCACCCAAACAGTTGGGAAAATCACAAACAGTCCAAAATTTGTCAGCAATTTCTTTCCACATGTCCTCCGTGGGTATGGGTATAAATTCCTCACGGAGAATGGTCCATAAAGCCCGGCAGGTTTCAAAAACAATTCCGGAGAGCGTGGAAATCCCAAGGCGGTACTGGAAATGAAGGGATGACAAGCTCTCTCCAGTTGCAAGAAATCTGTAGTAAGAATAAATAATTTACAAAATAGGCAAAAAAAACATCAGACCTGCAAAAAATTTTGGTTAGCTTTTGTTTAGAATTATTACGTACCTTAAGGTAACCAGGAGACGTTCCGCTGGTGGAATGGCTCTACGGAGCTGTGTGTCCTGTCTCCGGATGGCTCCTTGGACACGATCAAGCAAATCCCGGAAAGAGTCTTGTGACATCCTGGTATATTCTGGGAATTTTTCTGGGTTCTCATTGAGCTCGCCATACAGGGTGTGATATGTACCACGGCTCTCCCGCAGTTCTACAATGGGGTGTTGCCAAAACCGCCTACGCCTTGTCCTTCTCTGTCTTTCCCGGTTTCGGTGTTGCTCCCAAGCAAACGCACATGCCAGAAAAATCTTGATGCTCAGATCCAGTTTAAAGTAATAGCTATCCATGTGAAGATCCATCTTCTCACAGGACACAGGAGCAAAATCTGAAGATTTCAGCTGTCCTAGGGTCTATATATAGATTTCACATAATACACGCCCTCTGTAGTCCCATTGGCTGGTTCTTGCATCTAGAATTTTTCTCTGGTGAAATTTTGCGCCATGCGCACAAAAAACGCAAACGCATAGAAAACGCAAGCAAAAGCATGTAAACGCTGCGTTTTAATGACGCATGCGGTAACCGTAAGCGTTTTAAAAACGCTGCGTTTACACGCGTTTTCATGCGTTTTTCGTGTCCTTCCGTTTGCGGATTAAACGCTGCAGATTCAAACGCTAATGTGAAAGTAGCCTTAAAGAGTGGCAACCCAGTAGTCAGCACTATTTCTAACCATAAGAATATGGGCATAATGTTGCATATAGTGCTGCAAGGAGGGTCTCATGTATCAGGCGCTAACGTGAGATCCAAATCCATGGTATGTTGATGATGAAGTAACACTCAAGCTTGCTTCCTCCATCCCCTCCAGCCAACCATGGACAACAGAGAGGAGATGATTATCCTTTTCATCTCCTGACAATTGTGCTCCCATCACCTCTTCCACCTCATCCTTCTCCATTTGTTCCTTGGCTCCTGCACCTTCACTAACAGTTTGCCTGGTACCATGAGCCCCCTTCGATCACTGTAATCCACCTTATCATGGCACCCCCCAGTGCGACGACAGCCTTGAACTTGGAGATATTGTTATGCCTTCCACATCCTCCTCTGCTTCCATCTCAATCCTTGCCGCCCCTGCAAACTGCAGTCTGGCGACCGCTGCTGGCCACAGCCAGGGTTGTGGCTGAGGATGCATTGCTTGTCGTGGTTGCACTCAGTGTCTGTGCAGCAAACCCACAATGTATTCTCCTCATCTTCCTTCTCCTCCACCTCCTCTGCTGAGCTACTCAGCTGCATGCCTCTGGGTTCACACCAAAGTGGGATCTAAAACCTCATGATCATGTTCTCTGTTGCCCTTCTTCTCGCTCTGAGGGTAACCCTCCTCCTTTTCCTGCTCTGACACCACAGTACAATCCACATGCACTTCAGGTATCGGAGTCTCATCAGGATCACCTCCACCTCTGGGGGTTAATGATTGGTGATGAGGGTCTGGATTCTGCTCGGACCCTACTTCGTCTGACACCGGATCCAACAGGAAAAAAATGTAAGCATTGGCGCAGATGCTTTCCTACTTTGGATTCTGTGAATCTTTGGAGCAGACCTCTGATGCTCATAGAATACAATGTGTGAACAGCTCTGCAGACTCGCCCATTTGGAGGTTCACCACAGTTAGTTGGCCGGTTGGAGAGTTGTGACTCGGTGGGAAAAAAGGGTAATTGGAGTATCCACCACTGAGCATTGTACTATGTGTGATGTTTAGGTGGTACATGCCAACAACTGGAGCACAGGCTTTTTCTGGACCTCATCTACAAGGCATACAGCTGTGCGGCTGCCAAAGAAAGGGAGCGGAGGAGCTCATCCAGAAATAGATGTTGTCAGTTGTCTTTGGATACAACGAGATGGTGTTTGTTCAGTTGAACTGTCAGTACCATTACCAGTTTACCCACGCACACGATGAACACCAAGCCTAGTCTCCGTTCCACCATGACTAAGACTTTTTACCACTCATGTTAGATGTACCCTTTCCCTCTTTTAACCAGCTGTTTCACAACCCTAGGCCCTGACCTGTCAGTCACCTGTCACTAAAATAACAATCAGTATATATTTACTCAGATAGTGTGTCTGTACAACAATATTACCCCAAATGGTTGTGATTAGGAAATGTGGCCTGGTGCCTGCACAACAATATTAGCCTAAAAAATTTTTGATTAGGAAATGGTGTGTGGTGCATGGAACAAAATATTAGCCCCAACAATTTAGCAAATGGGGCCTGGTGCCTGCACCCCAATATTAGCCCAAACAATTTTTGACTAGGAAATGTGACCTCCTGTGTGCAACACAGTATTAGCCCAACAAATTTTATTAGGAAATTTGAACACCTGCCTGCATCCCAAGTATAGCCCAAAATGATTTTGGTTATGAAATGTGCCCTGGTGCCTACACACCAATATTAGTCCAAACAATTTTGCTTAGGAAATGGGGCCTGTTGCCTGCACCACAATATTAGCCAAATTGATTTTGATTAGTAAATGGGACCTCCTGACTGCAAGACAGTAATGGCCCAAACAATTTTGATTAGGAAATGTGGACTCCTGCCTGCACCCCAATATTAGTGGAACGCCCCCATGGGGCCGTGGGGTACTCGGTACCGGGTCCTTCGGTTCACAGGGAGATGTCATGGTGGCTGACCCAGTCCGTGGCCCTGGGACGTCCGTGTAAAAGGCAAAGGTCTTTAAAGGGGAAATGTTTGTGACGCCACCTGTGGTATTCGGTCAGGGTGACCAACGCTGCTTTAAGGGGTCCGCTGGGGTGATGTTATGGCAGCTAGATGGTATACCTTCCCACATGAGAAGTATATCCCCAGGGCTTCCCAGTGTGTAGATGGAGAATGGTGAGAGGCGCAGAGAAGAACAAGGACACAAGGTTGCAGACTCTTTACCTTTACTGAAGACTTCAGCATCCATAGTCCAGAGCACCAGATCACAGGGCAGGCAGAGTCCAGCTGGTTTGAAGGCAAGTCCAGAGTCCCCTTGTCCAGGTGGAAATCAGTAGCCTTCCTCTAGCGCCGTGGTGTTGTAGTTCCTTACTGCCTAAGGCTTCACATAAGGTCCTCACAGATGTAATGTCTCTCTCTCTGTCCCCCATATAGGATAGGACAAACCCATATGACTGGTGGATTGATGCGGTTTATAGGGACTCTATCATGCCCCAGACTCTAAGGAGTGCCACCGTGCCTCCTGAGTGTAGTGTAGGTCGGACAGGTAACGTGAAATTAGCTGTCCTGCCGGTCTCTGGAGCAAGGTATACAGATCGTTACTCTCTCTGTGTTCCGGCTACCGAGCTTCTGCGCCTCAGAAGGAGGCAGCCTGTATAGGGCTGGTCCCCTTCTGGTATCCACTCCTTTGCTACGACTTCCTTCATGCTCGCTGCAATACAATTCTGCCTTCTGTGTGTCTTTTTCTAGGAGCTGCAGCTCTGAGGGCATGCACAGCTCCGTGTCCTTCTCCTTTGTTCTCTGACAGGATCCCACCCCTGTCAGGGACCAATTACCTGAGCGGAGCTCAGCCAGCAACTGAATAACTTTCCCTACAGGTCACCAGTTTTACCAATGTGGGGAGTGACCTAATAAATAGGAGCAAGAGCTCCCCCTGGTGGCCTGGAGTGTGAAATGTGTTGCATGTTTGTGATACCTGGATGCAGTTATTGCCTCCAAACATAGCATCACTCTCCCCGAGAGAAAAGCAATACCACTGCGATGACCAGGACCCTGGGGTGCCACATTAGCCCACATGATTTTGATTAGGACATGGGACCTGTTGCCTGCACCCCAACCTTATCCCAATTGATTTTGATTAGGAAATGTGGACTCCTGCCTGCACCCCAATAATAGCTCCAATGATTTTGATTAGGAAATGTGACCTCCTGGCTGCAACACAGTATTAACCCAAACGATTTTTATTAGGAAATGTGGACTGCTGCCTGCACCCCAATAATAGCTCAAATAATTTTGATTATGAAATGTGGCCTGGTGCCTAAACACCAATATTAGTCCAAACTATTTTGATTAGAAAATGTGGCCTGGTGTCTGTACCCCAATATTAGCCAAAATGATTTTGATTTGCAAATGTGACCTGCAACACAAGCTTGACCCGAACAAATTTAATTAGGAAATTTGGACTCCTGACTGCAAAACAATGAAAAGATTTTGACTTCCTGAGGGCCTCCTGATTCAGTCCAGCACACAAGGTCATTCCCCCTATAAATCCTCCAGCACACTTTGGTTCCATTTTACTTCAGCTGGCCAGCTGTTATGATCCTTAGTGGCTGAGGATCACGAATAGACCAGCAAGTGAATAAACTAAGGACAAGCTCTAGGGAGATGGTAACTGGACTGATCGCAAATCTGAACCTATGCAACACAACTAGAGGTAGCCGGTGAACGTGCCTAAAAATTTCCTAGACGTCTCGAGCCAGCCTGAGGAACTAGCTACCCCTAAAGAGAAAGAGAGACCTCGCTTGCCTCCAGAGAAATAATCCCCAAAGATATAGAAGCCCCAACAAATATTAACGGTGAAGTAAGAAGAAGGCACATACGTAGGGATGAAATCAGATTCAGCAAAAGAGGCCCACTAGTACTAGAAAGCAGAAAATAGAGCAGGGGTCTATGCGATCAATAAAAAACCCTTACAAAATATCCATCCTGAGATTTCAAGAACCCACGCACCAACTAATGGTGTGTGGGGAGAAACTCAGTCCACTAGAGCATCCAGCAAGCGAGGGAATCACATTTTAGCAAGCTGGACAAGACAACATGATAAACACTGCTGATCAAAAAATGAGCAAACAAAACTTAGCTTGTCCTGGATGGACTGGGAGCAAGGTAGTCAGAAGGAATCTGAGTAGCACTGATTACATCGACAGCCGGCAACAAGTGGAAGTAAAACAGAGCTAAATAGGAACCTCCCAGAGGATAACGAACCAGCTGATAGCCAGAGACCAGCAGGATAACAAACAAAGCCACCAGGGGGAGCCCAAAGCAAAAGTCACACCATACCACCAGTGACCACAAGAGGGAGCCTGAAAACAGAGTTCACAACAGTACCCCCCCCTTAAGGAGGGGTCACCGAACCCTCATGAAAACCCCCAGGGCGATCAGGATGAGCCACATGGAAGGCACGAACCAAATCGGCCGCATGAACATCAGAGGCGACAACCCAAGAATTATCCTCCTGACCATAGCCCTTCCACTTGACCAAATACTGGAGCCTCCGTCTAGAAACACGAGAATCCAAGATCTTCTCCACCACGTATTCCAATTCTCCCTCAACCAGCACCAGGGCAGGAGGCTCAACCGGAGGAACCACAGGTACCACATACCTCCGCAACAACGAGCGATGGAACACATTATGAATAGCAAATGATGCCGGGAGGTCCAGACGGAATGACACAGGGCCAAGGACTACCAGAATCTTATAAGGACCGATAAACCGAGGCTTGAACTTAGGAGAGGAGACCTTCATAGGAACGAAGCGAGAAGACAACCACACCAAGTCCCCAACGCGAAGTCGGGGACCCACACAGCGACGGCGGTTGGCAAAGAGCTGAGCCTTCTCTTGTGACAACTTCAAATTGTCCACCACATGATTCCAAATCTGATGCAACCTATCCACCACAACATCCACTCCAGGACAGTCAGAAGGCTCCACCTGACCCGAAGAAAAACGAGGATGAAACCCCGAATTACAAAAAAAAGGAGAAACCAAAGTAGCAGAACTTGCCCGATTATTAAGGGCAAACTCGGCTAACGGCAAAAAAGTAACCCAGTCGTCCTGGTCAGCAGAAACAAAACATCTTAAATAAGTCTCCAAGGTCTGATTAGTTCGCTCGGTTTGGCCATTCGTCTGAGGATGGAAGGCCGACGAAAAAGACAATTCAATGCCCAACTTAGCACAAAAGGTCCGCCAAAATCTAGACACAAACTGGGATCCTCTGTCAGAAACAATGTTCTCAGGAATCCCGTGCAAATGAACCACATTTTGAAAAAACAGTGGAACCAACACGGAGGAGGAAGGCAACTTAGGCAAGGGCACCAAATGGACCATCTTAGAAAAACGATCACACACCACCCAGATGACAGACATTCTCTGAGAGACAGGGAGATCTGAAATAAAATCCATGGAAATGTGCATCCAAGGCCTCTTAGGGACAGGCAAAGGTAACAACAAACCACTGGCACGAGAACAGCAAGGCTTCGCCCGAGCACAAATTCCACAAGACTGCACAAAGGAACGCACATCCCGCGACAAGGAAGGCCACCAAAAAGACCTGGCCACCAAGTCTCTGGTACCAAATATTCCAAGATGGCCCGCCAACACTGAAGAATGAACCTCGGAGATGACTCTGTTGGTCCATCTATCCGGGACAAACAGTCTCTCCGGTGGACAGCGGTCAGGTCTATCCGCCTGAAACTCTTGCAGCACACGTCGCAAATCTGGGGAGATGGCAGACAAAATCACCCCTTCTCTAAGGATACCAGCCGGCTCTGAATCTCCAGGAGAGTCAGGCACAAAACTCCTAGAAAGAGCATCAGCCTTCACATTCTTCGAACCCGGCAGGTACGAGACCATGAAATCAAAACGAGAGAAAAACAACGACCAACGAGCCTGTCTGGGATTCAGCCGCTTGGCCGACTCGAAATAAATCAAATTCTTGTGATCAGTCAAGACCACCACACGATGTTTAGCTCCCTCAAGCCAATGTCGCCACTCCTCAAATGCCCACTTCATAGCCAACAGCTCCCGATTACCGACATCATAATTCCGCTCGGCAGGCGAAAACTTTCTTGAAAAGAAAGCACATGGCTTCATCACAGAGCCATCAGGGCTTCTCTGCGACAAAACAGCCCCCGCTCCAATCTCGGAAGCATCAACCTCCACCTGGAAGGGAAGTGAGACATCTGGCTGACATAAGACCGGAGCCGAAGAAAACCGACGCTTCAGCTCCCGAAAAGCCTCCACAGCCGCAGAAGACCAATTAGTCACATCAGAACCCTTCTTGGTCAAATCCGTCAAAGGCTTAACAACGCCAGAAAAATTAGCTATGAAGCGACGGTAAAAATTAGCAAAACCCAAGAACGTCGGAAGACTCTTAACAGATGTAGGCTGCGTCCAGTCATGAATAGCCTGAACCTTAACTGGGTCCATCTCAATAGTAGAAGGAGAAAAAATGAAACCCAAAAAAGAAATCTTCTGGACTCCAAAAAGACATTTTGAGCCCTTCACAAATAAAGCATTGTCACGCAGGACCTGAAAGACCATCCTGACCTGCTTAACATGAGACTCCCAATCATCCGAAAAAAACAGAATATCATCCAGATACACAATCATAAACTTATCCAGATATTCACGGAAGATGTCATGCATAAAGGACTGAAAGACTGAAGGAGCATTAGAAAGTCCAAAAGGCATCACCAAGTACTCAAAATGGCCTTCAGGCGCATTAAATGCAGTTTTCCATTCATCACCCTGTTTTATACGCACAAGATTATACGCACCACGAAGATCTATCTTGGTGAACCAACTAGACCCCCTAATGCGAGCAAACAAATCAGTTAACAATGGCAAAGGATACTGAAATTTGACCGTGATTTTATTCAAAAGGCGATAATCAATACAGGGTCTCAGGGAACCATCCTTTTTAGCCACAAAAAAGAACCCTGCACCAAGAGGGGAGGAGGACGGGCGAATATGTCCCTTCTCTAAAGACTCCTTTATATAACTCCGCATGGCAGCATGCTCCGGCACAGATAAATTGAAAAGTCGTCCCTTAGGAAACTTACTACCAGGAATCAAATTTATAGCACAATCACAGTCCCTATGAGGAGGTAGAGAATTGAGTTTGGGCTCCTCAAATACATCCTGGTAGTCTGACAAAAACGTAGGGACTTCAGAAGGAGTGGACGAAGCAATTGACACCACAGGAGCGTCACCATGAATTCCCTGACAACCCCAACTTGACACCGACATAGCTTTCCAATCCAGGACTGGATTATGAGTCTGCAACCATGGTAGACCCAACACGATGACATCATGCAAATTATGCAGTACAAGAAAGCGAATCACCTCCTGATGAACAGGAGTCATGCACATGGTCACTTGTGTCCAGTACTGAGGTCTATTCGTAGCCAATGGTGTAGAATCAATTCCCCTTAGTGGAATAGGGAATTTTAAAGGCTCCAAATCAAAAACACAGCGCCTGGCAAATGACCAATCCATCAGACTCAGGGCGGCACCTGAATCTACAAAAGCATTAACCGGGTAAGATGACAGGGAACAAATCAGGGTAACAGACGAAATGAACTTAGGCTGTAAAGTACCAATGGTGACAGATTTATCAACCTTTTTTTTGCGCTTAGAGCATGCTGAGATAACATGAGCTGAGTCACCACAGTAAAAGCACAACCCATTTTGCCGTCTATAATTTTGCCGTTCACTTCTGGTCAGAATTCTGTCACATTGCATAGATTCAGGTGTCTGTTCAGAAGACACCGCCAAATGGTGCACAGGTTTGCGCTCCCGCAAACGCCAATCAATCTGAATGGCCAGAGTCATTGACTCATTCAGACCTGCAGGCGTAGGGAACCCCACCATGACATTCTTAATGGCTTCAGAAAGACCTTCTCTGAAATTTGCAGCCAGGGCACACTTATTCCACTGAGTAAGCACCGACCATTTCTGAAATTTCTGGCAGTACACCTCTGCTTCATCTTGCCCCTGCGAGAGGGCCAATAACGTTTTTTCAGCCTGGTTCTCAAGATTAGGTTCCTCATAGAGCAATCCAAGGGCTAGAAAAAACGCATCTACACTAAGCAATGCAGGATCCCCTGGCGCCAATGCGAAGGCCCAATCTTGAGGGTCGCCGCGCAAGAAAGAAATAATAATCTTAACTTGCTGAACGGAATCACCAGAGGAACGAGGTTTCAAAGAAAGAAACAATTTACAATTGTTCTTAAAATTCAGGAACCTAGATCTATCTCCAGAAAACAACTCTGGAATAGGTATTCTAGGCTCTGACATAGGACTGTGAACAACAAAATCCTGAATACTTTGAACCCTAGCAGCAAGATGATCCAGACTGGAAGCCAAGCTCTGGACATCCATGTCAGCAGCTGAACTCAGAGCCACACCAAGATTAAGAGGAGGAGAGAAGCTAGCCACAGCAGCTAGACACACGGCAAAAAAAAAAAAAAAAAAAAAATTTCTCAAGGCTTCTTTTCTCCTGCTTCTGCCATGCAATTAACCCTTTAGTGGCCGGCTGTACTGTTATGATCCTTAGTGGCTGAGGATCACGAATAGACCAGCAAGTGAATAAACTAAGGACAAGCTCTAGGGAGATGGTAACTGGACTGATCGCAAATCTGAACCTATGCAACACAACTAGAGGTAGCCGGTGAACGTGCCTAAAAATTTCCTAGACGTCTCGAGCCAGCCTGAGGAACTAGCTACCCCTAAAGAGAAAGAGAGACCTCGCTTGCCTCCAGAGAAATAATCCCCAAAGATATAGAAGCCCCCAACAAATATTAACGGTGAAGTAAGAAGAAGGCACATACGTAGGGATGAAATCAGATTCAGCAAAAGAGGCCCACTAGTACTAGAAAGCAGAAAATAGAGCAGGGGTCTATGCGATCAATAAAAAACCCTTACAAAATATCCATCCTGAGATTTCAAGAACCCACGCACCAACTAATGGTGTGTGGGGAGAAACTCAGTCCACTAGAGCATCCAGCAAGCGAGGGAATCACATTTTAGCAAGCTGGACAAGACAACATGATAAACACTGCTGATCAAAAAATGAGCAAACAAAACTTAGCTTGTCCTGGATGGACTGGGAGCAAGGTAGTCAGAAGGAATCTGAGTAATACTCACCACTCCGATGCCCCCATGATGAGATTTGATCACATCACGGGGGATCCCGCGTTGTCATGGCAACAGGAGGTCATGTGATTACCTCTGAGTCTGCCAGCTACAGTGGCTTGTTAGGCTCAGCCTGCAGCTGTGTCTAACAAGCGATCTTCCTTTGTAAAACTGACAGGTCTCTTACAATGCAATACATGTGTTTAGCATTGTGAGCGCTCATGCCCACTTGCTTTGAAATCGGACGAATTCAATCCGATAAAAAAGATTGAATTAGGACTAATGTTAATCTTTGGTCATTTTTATTTCTTTTCCTTGGTTTTGGTTCTTATACATGGAATATACAGCCGCTGACTAGTGATTGGCTCCTAGTTCATCATCATTATTTCTTTTTTCCTTTTTTTTCATATTTTTCATTTTTGTTCTGTTACTCATATGATGATACTAATCATTTATCAATTTGTGTTTAATTTGATATAGACTACCTTGATGAAGGCAATACTGCCGAAACGTTGGACGATGTCTGTATAATCTACTTTGCCGGCTGTTCATTAAATTCTAATTAATTGGAATCCTCACCTATTCTTGTGACTTATTGAGTGCTGGAGGTTATCTCTTTATATATCAATTGTTTTCCTTCAAGCACCATACTGATATATTGAGTGCTCCACCTTTGACCTTTTGAATCTATGATGTTGTGCTCATCTGCATTTTTTTTATCCAGCTCGGATCAGATCACGATCGGGCTGGAAAAAAATCGCAGCGAGTGCTGTGCGATTTTTCCGCACCGGTGTCCTTTGAAAAGCCGGCAATTCATGTGCGGCTACTGTAAAAATCACACTGACAGGCTATAATAGAAAAGATAGAATATATATATACCCATAGAATACATATGCACTGCTCAAAAAATAAAGGGAACACTTAAACAAAAGAATATAATTCCAAGTAAATCAAACTTCTGTGAAATCAAACTGTCCACTTAGGAAGCAACACTGTTTGACAATCAAATGCTGTTGTGCAAATGGAATAGACAACAGATGGAAATTATTGGCAATTATCAAGACACACTCAATAAAGGACTGGTTCTGCAGGTGGGGACCACAGACCACATCTCAGTACCAATGCTTTCTGGCTGATGTTTTGGTCACTTTTGAATGTTGGTTGTGCTTTCACACTCGTGGTAGCATGAGACGGACTCTACAACCCACATAAGTAGCTCAGGTGGTGCAGCTCATCCAGGATGGCACATGAATGCGAGCTGTGGCAAGGTTTGCTGTGTCTGTTAGAGTAGTGTCCAGAGGCTGGAGGCGCTAACAGGAGACAGGCCAGTACACCAGGAGATGTGGAGGAGGCCGTAGGAGAGCAACAACCCAGCAGCAGGACCACTACCTCAGCCTTTGTGCAAGGAGGAACAGGAGGGAGCAAAAAACCAAGGCGCACCACACCAATATGAGCACATTATATCCACAATATGAAAATACAATACGGGGGGCTGCATTGGCCCTAGTCCTGCTTACTTGCCGGTTCACCCACGGACTTCTTCCTGGCCACCATCTTGCTTTGGGTAACTTCTGTCCCAGCATTTTTTTTTTGCCACTTTGCTGGGTGGTCTCTGCACTTTTTCTATTGCTAGCATGTCCTTTTGGGATTTCCCTTACAGCCCAGTTTGTCTGGATTACATGATTATCAGTGTCCCATGAGCCGCGCAGGTTATTGTATTTGTTTAGGTGCCTGGTGGGGCATATGCCCATTGTCATATATAGGATGGTGTAGGATTTACATTCCCAGGCCAGTTTAGTGTTCTTAGAATAGGAGCAATATATGATTCAACTATCTAGGGTATAGGCAGGTTTATAGCATTGCATGTTATAGCTTTACTGTTGTTTTTACGTATCATTGTACCTTGCATTGTTTGCTATGGACAGGGTTTTTTGTTTGCTGTTTTTAATTATGTTTTATGTAGTGTTTCAATAAAATTTTGTGCTTTTCCAGTATCATGTCTCTTATTCTTATACGTGGTGTGCATCTCTGGGAGTGATACTTTTTTCTTTGTGTGTACTAGGAGGAACAGGAGGAGCACTGCCAGAGCCCTGAAAAATGGCCTCCAGCAGGTCACAAATGTGCATGTGTCTGCACAAACATTAGAAACCGACTCTATCGTCGGCTGATCCTGGGGGCGGCGAGTTTGCAACGGTGTTCCGCTGATGGTACTGCACAAGAGGCTGCGTGAGTGTGTGAATGTGAGTGAGTGTGTGAGTGTGCGAGTGTGTCTGACTGTGTACGTAGCATAACACATCTCCTGGGCAGGGGAGGAAGCAAAAGACAATACTGACATTACAGCAGGGGATCACAGTGGATTCATTTTGTGAGCTAAAATATTTCACTAACTGTTTTAAAAATATATTTTACCTCACAAAATGTATCCTCTGTGATTTCCTGCTGTAATGTCAGTATTGTATTTTGCTTCGTCCCATGCCCAGGAGCTGTGGTATGTTCGGTACACAGTCAGACACAGACAATTCTTAAAATGAACTTTAGTTTGTGGAAAAAACCCTTTAAAAAGCAAATATCAACACCAACATGGCTCCTCATAAAAAGTACACCAATGACAATGAAAGGAAAGCAGCAAAGGCACAATGTTGAAGGCAACAAAGGGCAAATGAGACTCTTGAAGAGCAACAGCATCGCTGGGACAAAAACAATGCATATAAATGTAGGCATCAAGTACATGAGTCCCCTGATGCAAAATTCATTAGATTACAGGATTACAGGATGCCATTAGGCAACAACAGCGCCGTATGCCTTCCCACATCATGACATTACCGCGCTCCCGATATGATAGCATCGGGTCTCCATATAGTATATATAAGCACCACTTGCATGTGATTCACATTTTTTATATATGCTTGTATCTATATATGCATGACTTCACATATACTTGTATATATACTTTTTGCATTTTTGTACCATGTATGTATGCATGTATTATAATATGTTATCCCTTGCATTGTTGTACATTTAATTTGAAGACTCTTTTGTATATCTTTCATCTATGTCAGCATTTTTTGGTCACCTGTGTATTTGGCGGGTACACACTATACGTTGTCAGTACCCTGTTTTTTACCCTTCTTTCTTTTGTCTCAATAACACGCGACATGGCAACCGCTAACTATTCCAGCATATTTTACATTCAAAAAGTCAAATGGCGCTCCTTCCCTTCCAAGCCCTGCCGTGCGCCCAAACAGTAGAGTTCCCCCACATATGGGGTATTGGCATGCTCAGAAGTAATTGCAAAACAAAATGCTTGGTCCATTTTCTCCTGTTACCTTTGCGAAAGTAAAAAAATTAGGTCTAAAGGAAATTTTTTGTGAAAGAAAAGTAAATGTTTATTTTTTCCTTCCACATTCCATTCATTCCTGTGAAGCACCTGAAGGGTTAATAAACTTCTTGAATGTAGTTTTGCGCACCTTGAGGGGTGCAGTTTTTAGAATGGTGGCATTTTTGGGTATTTTTTGTTATATTGACCCCCAAACTCAGTTCAAATGTGAGATGGTCCCTAAAAAAATGGTTTTGTAAAATCTGTTGAAAAATGAAAAATTGGTCAACTTTTAACCTATATAACTTCCTAAATAAAAAAAAATGTTGGCTCCAAAATTTTGCTGACATAAAGTAGACATGTGGGAAATGTTATTTATTAACTATTTTGTGCGATATAACTCTTTGATTTAAGGGTATAAAGATTAAAATTCAAAAATTGCAAAATTTTCATGATTTTCACCAAATTTCCATTGTTTTCACAAATAAACACGAGTCATATTGAAGAAATGTTACCACTATCATAAAGCACAATATGTCTCTAGAAAACTGTCTTAGAATCACCAGAATCCATTGAAGCGTTCCAGAGATATGACCTCATAACATGGCAGTGGTCAGAATTGTAAAAATTCGCCCAGTCACAAAGGCAAAAATAGGCGCATCCTAAACTAGTTCCCCAGGGGTCTCATGGCTTTTTGTTACATGGACATCTGCAGAAAACAAAAAACACAGTATTTCTACAACGTATGAAGACGACCTTACAGACACAAAAAAGACAGATGTCATATATTGAAGCTACATAAAGTTGAGAACATTTTTGCAGCTATGACTGTGAATGAAGGAACAAAAAAATAAATCAACAGGGCCTACTTAGAGGTGAGTAGGACCCACAGTTGATGTCCCGCCAACTCTGGATGATCAAAAGCAGCTCTGGGACACCTGATGGTAAAGGTTTTGCGGCCTCCCGTCCAGCCTCCAGGAACCTGGACACTGGACCGAAGTCCCATGAATTGGTCAACTTATTTCTAGTCTCAGGTGCCTGGATAGAGAGGAGAGCCCTACAGTCTCAAGCATTTGTTGAATTTCCCTCATTACCAGCATCCCTCTGACATCACCTTCTGCCAGGGAAAAAAGAAATGGTAAATGGGTGTGGAATGGGGTGTGACCAGGGTCATGACCGAAATTTGCCTCATGTTCTGTCCCTCTTTTTATTCCTCAAAAGTTGGGAGCTATGGGAGAAATGCTTAGAAATGTCTGAGGTATTTACCACAGTCTGATTAGCTGTATTAGACATGTGCCTCCTTAGGTGTTTCTTTAAAAGACCTACTGTACATCCCACATTTTGATTCTTACACTGGGTACATTATATGGAATAGTGGTTACAGTTAGAAATTTTTTGATTGGGATGTATTCTCCTGTTAAACATTTTGTGTACATTTATTAACATGATGGCAGGAAATACATTGTGTGTGTCCACACTTAACCCCTCCCCGACATGCGCCATACATATACTTCTCTCCCGGAGTTGCGTTCTCTCAAACAGCAGCAAATGTACGGCATGGTGATTGCATGCGGGTGTCAGCTAGTACACATATTTAGTATCGTCACTGTCATAACGACCCGCTCTATTAAACTGTCCCACTAGTTAACCGCTTTAGTGAGCCCTGTAAAAAAAAAATAAAATAAAAAAATAAAAGAGGCAAAAAACAATGCTTTATCATCATACTGACGAACAAAAAGTGCAATAAAACGCAATCACAAAGACGGATGTAAATAAAAATGGTACCGCTGAAAATGTTATCTTGTCCCGCAAAAAACAAGCCAGGATACAGCTCCATCAGCAGAAAAATAAAAAAAACCTCATAGCTCTCAGAATAAAGTGATACATAAATAATAGTTTTCTCTGTAAAATAGTTGTATTGTGTAAAAACACCAATACATAAAAAATAATGAAGTATTGCTTTAATCGTACAATTTTACCACACTCAGAAAGGTATGAAGAAAAACAAAAAACAATTCCTGAATTGATGGTTTTTGTTCATTCTGTCTCCCAAAAATCAGAATATAAAGTGATCAAAAATATCATGTACCCAAAAATGGTACCCATAAACACAAAATTATTATTATTATTATTATTATTTTTAATTCCTCATTCCAAAAATCTCTGTGAAGCACCTGAAGGGTTAATAAACTTCTTGAATGTGGTTAAGAGCACCTTGAAAGGTACAGTTTTCAGAATCATGTCACTTTTGAGTATTTTCTGTCATATAGGCCCCTCAAAGTCAGTTCAAATGTGATGTGGTCCCTAAAAAATGGTTTTGCAAATTTTGTTGCAAAAATGAGAAATCGCTGGTCAACTTTTAACCATTATAACTTGCTAACAAATAAGGGCACAAAACTTAAAAGTTTTAAAATTGCGAAATTTTCGCCAAGTTTACGTTTTTTTCACAAATAAATGCAAGTCATATCAAAGAAATTCAATATGTCATGAGAAAACACTCTCAGAATCAATGGGATCCAATGAAGCGTTCTAGAGTTATGACCTCATAAAGTGACAGTGGTCAGAATTGTAAAAATTGGCCTGTCAGGAAGGTGGAAACAGGCTTCGGGGTGAAGGGGTTAAAAAAACCTTCAGGGAAAGCCATGTTCATCTGTCCTTTTCAGTGTGATCTAAAAAGAGATGAAGGGATAAGATCGCACCTAATAAAGGTGCTTTTTTGGTAACAAATCTAATGTTATTATAGTTAATATACAAACATTTCCTATCCTCATTTAAAATAGGCAGATATTTTTTACAGTAACTATAGTCACAATATTGTAATACTGTAGACTATACTGTGTTGAAAAGTGATTCATAGTTTGATATTATTACTTGTTGTTATTATTATTATTATTATTATTACTAAATAAGGTATCCCATTCCCTAGTGATGCCTGTAAGTATGTAATATAACCTATTCAGGATCCATCCAGAATATACTCTATCCTGTAATATCAATAGCACCTTGTAGGACTCTGCAGCAAAACCACTGGTCAGTGAATCATTTATTTAATTTTATTGCCTATAACAGTGATGGCGAACCTATGACACGCGTGTCAGTGCTGACACGCGTAGTCATTTTCAGTGACACGCCGGCCGCCGGCCGCGGCCCCATAGAAATTGCATCTTTAACATTGCATGGCATCCGATCCGATTTTTTATCGGATCGGATGCCATGCAGCAGGTCTGTGGGTCCAAACAACAGAGCTCCGGCACAGAGCGTCTAGGCCTGGGACTTCCGGTAGGCCCGGCGCAGCTCCCGGAAGTCCCAGGCCTCCGTGCGGGTCGGATGCCATGCAGGAGGTCTGTGGGCCCAAACAACAGAGCTCCGGTGCAGAGCGTCTAGGCCTGGGACTTCCGGTAGGCCCGGCGCAGCTCCCGGAAGTCCCAGGCCTCTGCGTCGGAGCTGTGTTGTTTGGGCGGCATTGCGCTGCTCCCTGCTCCCTGCTTCGCCGGCCGGAAAGATCGGACCTACCGGTCCCATGCCTAGAGTCCGCTCTGCGCCCTAGCTCTGTTATTTGGGTGGCATTGCGCTGCTCCCTGCTGCGCCGGCCAGAAGTCCCAGTCTGCACTTCTGAGGCCTGAGGAGATCGCTGTCTGGAGGCCCTGTGATTGCTGTCTGCAGGCCCTGTGATTGCTGTCTGCAGGCCCTGTGACAACTACAGCAACCATCATCCAGTGAACTGTGGGGTGTCATTGGCCGTTACTAAGATAAGTGAGGGGGAGGCTGGAAGAGGCCTGTGCTATGGGTGCCGTTTCCCGCCATTAGGAACGCCATCTTGCAGCATAGTACAGACTCCATTTCACCACCATTACTGTTTGTGGTGCATCCTTATTAACCCCTATTTCTGCTAATTGCCTGCAGGGCTAACTATAAATCTTCTCTCATGGAGAAGCCACAAAATAAAAAACCAAAGTTAAGTAAAGGGAGTGGTAGTAGCAGTAGCCGACCCTTTCAAGAGACATGGACTGAGATGTATGGCATTATAGAAAAAAATGGCAGATCATTTTGCGTTCTATGTAGTGAAACGGTAGTAAGCAGAATGTGGAATGTAAATAGACATTTTGAAACTAATCATTCCCAGCTCTTGAAAAAAAGTGAGGATGAAAGGAAGGAATACATTTCCAGGCAGCTACACCTTCATAAGAGCCAATCTAATTCCATCCTTAAATTTGTAAAAAGCTCTACAAATTTAACATCTGCAAGTCTGAGCATTGCTCACTCCATAGCTCAGCATGGAAAAGCACTCAGTGAGGGAGAATTTATTAAAGATACTCTCTTAAGATGTGCACCAGTTCTATTTCATGATATGCAGAATAAAGATGCAATTATTAAGAGAATATCTGAGTTACCACCGCAACAGCTGGAGTGCCACAGGTTTGCCATCACAAGAATTCCCCCTCCCCCTCACTTAGCTTAGTTCACGGCACCCCACACAAGTTAAATAATAGCAAGACCAACAAAAGAAACCAACTGACAGATGAACAAAGAAGTCACTAAGCAGGTAAGTTAAATAATTATAATTATACATATTTGTTATTTAAACTATACATGTCGCAAAATTATGTTTTTTTTATCAAGGTGACACACCACCCAAGTTATGTTTGGTTTTTTGGCGAATTTTGACACACCGAGCTCAAAAGGTTGCCCATCACTGGCCTATAAATTCACCTACTGTAATATTTTTGGTTATATGTGGAGGATGACATGAATTTGCTGCCAATATAGAATTAGTATCTTAGGGAAGAAGCGCCTATTTTCATGCAGATTTTGCTATTATGGTTTGCAGGTTTCACATTGGCAGAGCACCTGAGGTACCAGAACAGTAGAACCCAGTATAAATGACACAATTTTACAAACTGTGGATTCAATGTGGATATTGACTCCACACAGAATTTGCAACAGAATTTTATACCATTGATTGTGGAAGAAATAATTAAAATTTAACATTTTTACCTCTTAAATACTGTTTTAGCCCCAGATTTTTCATTTTCACAAGGGGAAAAGGCCCCATAATGTGCTACACAATTTCTTCTAAATGTGGCAATACCCATATGTGGCTGTACAGTACTGTTTGGTGACATGGCAGGGCTCAGGAGCTCAGAAGATTTTTCTAGAATAGTTTGTGGACTCCATACACAGAGCCCCTGATGCGCCTAAACATTGAAACCCCCTTCAAGTGACTTATTGGAATTTACACCCCGAAAATTCATCTGAAGGAATAGTGACGATTTTGACTTTATGAGCATTATCCAGAAACATGGCTTCTGGAGCCATGCACCAGTAAATTAAGAGGGGTGTCCTCACTACAATAATGTCGAACAAGTGGATGTAAACTGCAGTTTAGGCACATAGTGGGGCTCAGAAGGGAAGTGGACATTCGAATTTGGGAGCACATATTTTGCTGGAATTCTTTTGGTGAGAGCCATGTAGCTTTTCCAGAGCCTTTCTGCTACTAGTAACTTGGACACCCCCAATATTTCTGTTAACAGGTGATGGACCCCTTTGAGGACTTGCTTTTTGTGGGTTGAGTTGAAACTTTTGTTAGTGGCGTTTTGGGGTAAGGAACATTTTGGATCAGTTCACATTTATCCTGTGTCTTCGCTTACATCAGGGTTTGAAACTAAATCTCTGAAATATGTAATTCAGATGAAACCCCAAATTTTGTTTAATGCTATCTGACTTTTAAGAGGAATTAACTGATAAGTGTAAACAACCTTTTACCAACTTTTCAGAGGTGCACAAAACTGTGGCTGAACGTGCTTTTGTGCACACGTAACAAGACATCTAAAAAGATGGACACTGTTGGATGATAGGCCAGTTGGCGTCCACAGATATAGGCCCAAATAATAAAGTGGGCTAAATGCAGTTCAAAATTGGTAAGAGAACTAAACAGGCGGCATTGCTTTGTTCAGTGGAGGACAACTGTAATGAGCGGCAGACACAGTTAGTAGGCCCAAATAATAAAGTGGGCTAAATGCAGCTCAAAATTGGTAACAGGACTAAACAGGCGGCATTGCTTTGTTCAGTGGAGGACAACTGTAATGAGCGGCAGACACAGTTAGTAGGCCCAAATAATAAAGTGAGCTAAATGCAGCTCAAAATTGGTAACAGGACTAAACAGGCAGCATTGCTTTGTTCAGTGGAGGGCAACTGTAATGAGCGGCAGACACAGTTAGTAGGCCCAAATAATAAAGTAGCCTAAATGCAGTTCAAAATAGGTAACAGGACTAAACAGGCGGCATTTCTTTGTTCAGTGGAGGAAAACTGTAATGAGTGACACACACAGTTAGCATAGCTAGGTACAGGGGTGGGCTCCTCTGCTGAGGAGCAGACAGTGTTAGTAGGCGCAAAGTAACTGGTCTAAATGGAGGCCAGGATTTAACAGTACAGACTACACAGTGGTGGAGCAGGGAGAGATAAGTATTGCAAGTGGTAGAGCACTGTTCGAGCTGGGGGGAACACTCTCTCGTGGGCGGCGGTACTGGCACAGGGCCCCTCATATTACGACAGTGTGTCTGACGTTGGTTGTGCACCACCACCGGCAGAGACACTTCATTGTACTATGAGGGACCCTGTGCCAGTGCCGTCACCCAAGAGTGGGCACACCCACCTGTCAAGGCAAATGGCACTTGCACGGGTGCTTGCACCAGGTGGTGACCACAGCCCTGTGGGGGGAGTCAGCCCATTTAGGGAGGTATAAAAATGGCCTATGGTGGACATTCAGCAGCTGCAAATGGAGGAATTGGAGAAGTCAGTAAGAGGAGGCCAAAAGCAAGACATTTTTCAGGCAAGCTACGTGACAACAGGGGAAGGTGGGGCAAAATAATTTGAAATCCATGATTGGTTCATTTTAATGAAGATCATCAACATTTCGGGTAGCCAGACGTGTCCTTTTTTTGGTCAGTATTGAACCAGCAGCACTGAAGGCTCTTTCTGATAGCACACTAGCAGCAGGGCAAGCGAGTTCCGGAATGCATATTCTGTCAATTCAGGCCAGGTGTCTATTATAGATGCCCAGTAATCAAAGGGGAATGACCTGAGAGGGAGAACATCGATAAGGGAGGAAAAGTAGTTCGTAACCATACTGGACAAATGCTGTCTCCTGTCACTTTGAATCGATGCAGCAGTACCTGTCGTGTCAGCGGTCATTGCGAAATCACTCCACAACCTGGTCATAAAACCCCTCTGTCCAACGTCACTTCGGATTTGTGCACCTCTAACACCTCTGCCATGTTGCCCCCTACGGCTCGTGTGAGAACCATAACCACCGCTGTGTGCTGGGAATCCCTGAACCAAATGGTCTACAACAGTTGCTTGTTTGGTAGCCAATATTTGCTCAAGGTTCTCATGTGGCATGATATTTTGTAATTTTCCTTTATATCGTGGATCCAGGAAGCAGGCCAACCAGTAATCATCATCGGTCATCATTTTGAAAATGCTGGGGTCCCTTTTTAGGATATGGAGCGGCCCCCAGACGCAGGACGGCGGGGTACTCGGTACCAGGTCTATCGGTTCTGATGATGTCACGGTGACCCGACCCGGTCCGTGGTCCTGCTAAGGGGCGCTCAATAAAAGGTGTAGGTGGTGGTGTAGGTCGCAGTAAATAACGAGCAAATAGATCAATGGCTGCACTCAAAATTTATTGTGCTAAGGCAAGGAAATGTGCAATATATGAAATGTGAATAGCATAATGGCTAGGGAAATTTATGAAAAAACACATGAGATTCTTAGCACAAGATTTGGCCAAAAGTTGTGAGCCCATCCACCAAACGTCAAGGTAATCTCAAAACGGATGGGTACCTGAGCTGACTGCCTAGTGTGAACACTTACCTATGGCTAATAACATGGTAAAGCCTACTTTCATAGGAAGCTCAGAACCAACTGTGTTAGGATGTAATTAAAATCACAGCATGGTGAAGGGTAGGGTGTTCTAGCCAGAAAAATAGTACATAGTAAATATAAGAAAACTGACTTACATCCTAACACAGTCCTCACAACTGTCGTTTATGTTTCTATTCTTTCTCTCCGTCCCCCAGATGATATGGATAGGACGCACCCGTATGACGGGGTAGGCCTGGAGTTATTTTATAGGGACCCTAGAGACGCCCCTCTCCCACAATTGCCTCCGTTGTCTTCATTAGGTGTAAAGGTGACTAAAGGTAACTGCCCGGCCGTAGTTCAAAGTTATGCGTAGAGTCTCTTACTTCCTCGGCGTTCCGGCCACCGGCTACGTGCCTCAGAAGGATGTTGCTGATCTTGAGGCACTACTCCTTCTGGTTCTATCTCCTTTGTGCTGTGATCCCGTTTCTCACTTCTCCACAATATGCTTCGCTTCGTGTCCTTTCTTAGGAGTCTGCCGCTACAAGACTCAAGCACGGCTCCGTAACGTTCTGTCTGTCCTAGGCCGCTGTGAGGATCCCACCCCTGACAGGTCCTCTCTCGAGCTCTCCCTAGCTACTTTCTCGCTAACTTCCTATCCAACCCCAAGTTTTACCCAAGTGTGAGGAGTGGCCTAGTAGATAGGACCTTTTGCTCCCCCTGGCGACCGGAGTGTGAAGTGTACTGTGTGTCTGTGATACCTGCAAGGTGAACTCTTTTAGTGCAATCAGATGTACCATCATTCCCCCTGGTGGAAGAGCTACGTTACTGCAATGACCAGACTCTGGGGCACTGCACTCCCCCCGTTAAATCCAGTACTTCCGGACTGGGAAAAGAAGAATAACAATACATGTTAACAAAAGACATACAAAATTTTGAAATGCTATGAACAAGTAAATGCTATGAACAAGTAAATATAACAGTGCTTCCCTTTATGGGAGGTGAGGACACTTGAACGTTGCGAAAGTTTGGTCATGCACAGATCATGACTCTCAGTTCAGTGGGAGCAACCTGGAAACAGCAGGGACCCCAGGTAAACAAAGGGGTCCCTGTGAAAGTTTTGGAGCAATTCACAGTCCATTACTCCATTGTCCATTTTTAAACCTGTAACAAAGATATTTACACAAACATTTTCAACCAAATAGCAACTATCATTAATACCTCCAAGTTTTGTAGCGAAGTGGAGTTTGATTCTTGGTGCTACGTGTAGACCTCCGCAGTGCAGGGGTTGCTATTGGCCTACCAGGGCCCGCTATGCTTGCTACCGCTGGTGTAGTGCACTGTCTTCTAGCTACACTTCTAGTGAGTCTGGGTAGCACTGGCATGCTGGAGCTCTCAGGGCCGCTGCTACCAATGGTGGGTATGGCAGATTCGCCGATAGCAGAGGGAGGACTTGCCGGTTCAACGGTTGGCATGGCATCCTCTGGTGGGGTCCGCTGTGGTGGCGGGTCTGGATGATCTGGCACCTCATTTAGTTCTGGCAGTTTCAGTTGATGAAACGTTAAGACAGGTACCACAATGGCCTGATTTATTTGAGTCGAAGACTGGGGAAAATCGCCAAGAACAGTGTGTATCATCTTCTCCTCTTCTACAGGTGGAGAGGTTCCTGGATCTGTTTCCTTCTCTCTCAACTTATCAGGGCACATTTTAAGGTGGTCTCTGGATACTACCGTTGAGGTTTCTCCTCCATCTTTGCTGATGAGACAGACCTTCGTATTGTCAAAATCGGATGGCAGGATGGTATACGGTTCCGCTTCCCATTGATCGTCAAGCTTGTGTAGCCTCCTCTTCCGTTTGAGTACTTGCTCACCGGGTGACAAGGGAATCGCAGGGGCATGCTGGTTGTAGTCCCTTTCTTGTTTTTGTCTGGCTTGAGCGAGACATCTTTCCACGCATTCCTGAACTTTGCAGTATCTTTGCAGCCTTTCTGTATCCCAATCTGCATCTGGCGAGGTATCTTCGGGAGTTAGGACCCCCATGTCCAGATCAACAGGCAACTTACTAGATCTCCCTCGCATCAGGTGTTGGCATATGCAACAGATTAGGACTTATTATAAGTGAAAGGAGGACTTTACACTAACCAGACAGCAGATGGCGATAGTGTGTAAAGTTATATACTAGCTATAATGTGGAGAGGGAAACTCTCTGTTGTTGTTGGTTGTTTTTCTTACTTCCTGATTCTTCCTGTTTCTCTTCTTCATCTTGAATGTGTATTGTGTTCAGTGCACGGTCTGTGTGACACTGAATTGTATCCCATGTTTACCAGTATGAAGTAAATACTGTTTACTCAAGATATCTTGCTGATTGAAGCTCTCGTAACTACAGCGGTGACTGCAAGAAGACACACTCTGCAACATCAGGTACGCTGGAGTGCAGTTGGTGGAGTTCACTGGGATGTGGTTGTACATGTCTACCAAGTCGGGTAACTTTGTTGGCCATAAGTTCCGTTCCTCCACAGGTAAGGTCTTCAGTAAGTTGATTACCACTTGGTTCATCTTCTCACACATCCCGTTGGTTTGTGGATGGTACGGTGTGGTTCTGATCTTTTTACACCCGTACAGATTGCAAAACTCCTGGAACACCTCCGCTTCAAATGCTGGCTCCTGATCGGTCAGTACCTTTTCCGGGTTCCCATGGGGTCTACAGAAATACTGCTGGAAGGTTTTGGCGGCCATCCTGGCCGTTAGCTCTTTGACGGGCACGACTACCAGGAATCTAGAGTAGTGGTCCACGATGGTGAGGGAGTAGATATAGCCTGACCGACTATCTGTCAGCTTCACATGATCTAGCGCGACCAGTTCAAGCGGCCGTTTGGTGATGATGGGCTGCAAGGGAGCCCGTTGGCTGTCACGGTCCTTCCTTCGTAGGCTACAGGGGCCACACTCCCATCACCACTTCTCGATGGCTTTCTTCATGCCAATCCAGTAGAACCTCCCATGGAGTAGCCTCTCCAGCTTCCTCCATCCGAAGTGTCCTGCCCCATCATGGTACACTCCCAGAACCATTGGCACATCTTGTCTTGGTACCACTATCTGCCATACCAATTCATGAGTTCGCGGGTCGATGCTTCTCCGGCACAGCTTATCGTTGTGAATGAACAGTTATCCTCTCCCCCTTCCTCAGCTGTTGGGTCTCTTGTGGGTCATCCGGGCCGGGATGCAAACCTGCCTGCATCAGAAGTTCTTTCACCCGATGGACCACGGGGTCACCATCCTGGGTCTCTGCCCACCCGTGATGGGGCAGGGGGTTCAACGTGGCGCCCTGCTTATTCCTGCACCTGTTCTCCACCTGATGGGAGCACTGGGTGGCCTTGGGGCGATGGAAAGCGGGCAGCTCTACCTCTTCAAGTGCCTCAGGGTCTTCTCCCGTTTCTGGCAAGTTGGGCATCCGGGACAATGCATCGGCATTCGCGTTCTTGTGCCCTGCCCGGTACTTGATGGTGAAGTCGTAATTGGACAACTGGGCCATCCACCACTGCTCCAAGGCACCGAGCTTTGCTGTGTCCAGATGCGTTATTGGATTGTTATCCGCGAAGACGGTGAATTTTGCTGAGGCCAGGTAATGTTTGAACCTCTCCGTCACTGCCCAAACGATGGCGAGGAATTCCAGCTTAAAGGAACTGTAGTTGTCCGGATTCCTTTCAGTGGGACGAAGTTTTCTGCTGGCGTAAGCGATTACCCTCTCCTTGCCTTTCTGGACCTGGGACAGCACGGCTCCCAGTCCCACGTTGCTGGCATCCGTATACAGCACAAACGGTTGATCATATTCAGGGTAGGCCAGTACCTCTTCTCCCGTCAGCGCCAACTTTAAGCAAGTGAACGATTCTTCCAGTCCCTCGTTCCAATCAAATGGGGTATTCTTACCCTTGGTCTTCCTGGATTGGCCCACCAACAGGTCTTGCAATGGCGTGGCCTTCTTGGTGAAGTCCTTGATGAACCTCCTGTAATAGCCTACCAACCCGAGGAACTGCCGGACCTCATGGAGGTTGCCGGGCTTTGGCCAGTCCTTGATCACCGTGACTTTGTCGGGGTCTGGGGCCACCCCGTCAGCACTCACCACATGGCCCAGGTACTGCACCTTGGGCTTTAGCAGATGGCATTTGGACGGTTTTACCTTTAGACCAAAGTTGGACAGGGCTTCGAATACCTCCGCCAGGTACTTCAGATGGTCCTCAAAAGTCTTGGAGAAGACGATGACGTCGTCCAGGTATAGCAACACGGTTTCGAAGTTCTTGTACCCTAGACAGCACTCCATCATCCTCTGGAATGTTCCTGGGGCATTGCACAATCCGAAGGGCATGTAGTTAAATTTGCAGAGACCCATCGGCGTCGTGAAGGCCATCTTCTCCTTGTCCGCCTCTGCCACGGGAACCTGCCAGTACCCACTGGTGAGATCCAAGGTAGAGAAGTAGTTAGCAGATTTTAAAGCAGCCAGGGACTCCTCTATCCTGGGCAGTGGGTATGCATCCTTATGTGTATTGCGATTTAACTGCCTATAATCCACACACATCCTCATCGTGCCATCTTTCTTCTTAACGAGGACTAATGGAGCGGCCTAGGGGCTACAACTGTCTCTCACTACCCCAGCCTCCATCTCTTGCAACATGTCTTTGTCACACTGATAATGAGCTGGGGGTACAGGACAGTATCTCTCTTTTATGGGTCGATGGTCTCCTGTGGGGATATGATGTTGAATCCCTTTTACCTGCCCGAAATCTAGGGGGTGTTTGCTAAATACCCGCTCGTACTCATTAACCACCCTGTAGGCCCCCTGTTTCTGGTGAGATGGGGTAGAATCAGTGCCCACATGCAATTCCCGACACCAATCTTTCAGTTGCCCTGCAGAACCATTGTTCTGCGCCGGATTGGACGAGACCAAGGGTCCGGGTGCCTGTATCACACTATTATTAACAGTAAACAGTTTGGCAAGTGTGGCATATTTGGTTAGATGGACTTCCTCCTCCCCACAGTTAAGAACACATACTGGCACCCTCCCCTTGCGGACGTCAACCACCTCTCTGGCTGTCAGGAGGGTAGGCCTATTATCTGAATATACAGGTTCTACCAGGGCCTGATAGTCTTTACCCCTGAGGCCTATGGCTGCCCGACACCATATTAGCATTTCACTCCTGGGGGGTATTGCTATAGGGTTTGAATCACTCACTGTGACACGACCAATTTCACCACCAGTCAGCTCCACCTGCTGTCTCTGCATCAGAGCCCTGATTTCTTTTAGCAGGGCACGTTGTTCACTGTAGCCAGCTGTTTCTGCTACCTGCTGCAACAAGACAATAACTTCTGCAAGACAGTTTTCTATGACATTAGTACCAATGGTCATCATGGGATTACATTCGCGGCGGTCAATATCAACAATTACAATCCCCTGGGCCTCCAATTCTACCCGCCCCACTTTAATGGTGACCTCTTTATACCCCACTTGTGGCAATGGCTGACCATTACTGGCTATTATGGTGAAATCATCATCGGGGCCATGGGTAATGTCGGTGTCCTCCCAATAACGTTTATAAAGGATGTAAGGCATAGTTGTCGGGAACCGGTGTCCAGCAAAGCGTTCATGGGGATACCGTCGATCACGATGGGGAGAACTGGTCGCCCCCCGATGTATTTGGCTCTCCAGTTTTGTGGGCCTGATCGTCCTACTCCTGGGGGTTGGCCCTCTGCCCCAGGGGTTGCTTGTTTAAATGACAGTACCTTGCAAGATGGCCCACCTGGTGGCAGCGGCGGCAGATAGGTCGTCCGTCCCGATGAAAGCGATCTTCGTCCCTGCCTCTGGTCGATGGAGTCCTCCTCTGTCGCTGCCAGGGGACATCTTCCGGTCTGGAAGCCAGCTGGATCTTCTCCTTGGGGGCCTCCTGTAGAGACTGTACGGTCCGGGCTAGGGCAGCAACGCTCTTGGTCAGCTCCTGCATCTGGAGGCGTAGTCCTGCAGGGGAGTCGTCTTCCAGGATCTGGGCATCGGCCTCGGCGGAAACTGGCGTATCCGGTGCCACCTCCTGGTGGTATGTGAGGGCTTGACGCCTGGGAAGTACGGCATGGCTGGGCTGTCGCTCCGGTAGCGCCTGGATGGCTTTATCTTTGAATTGTGCAAAAGTCTGGTTTGGATTCTGCATGGCCAGGAAGTGTAATTGAGCCCTTTGGTGACTGCACAAGAGCCCCTCGATGAACCGCTCTTTCAGGAGTTTATCTTCATCTTGTATGCTGTCTGGGTCACTCTGCTTGATGGCCCGCAGTGCCTCCTGGAGATTAAGGGCATAGTCCCGTAAGCTATCCTGCGGCCTCTGCTTGCACCCATAGAACGTCAATTTAATTTCCGTAGCAGTGCGGGTGTCAAAGGTGGCTTTAAGCTTTGCAAAGACCTGCTGCGCAGTTCTCTTATCCGCGGCAGGCCAGGACTTCACTTCTCTCAGAGCCGCTCCAAAGAGTTGGCCAGTTATCATATGAACCTTCTGGGGCTCTGTCAAGGGATAGAACTCGAGCAGGCTGCAGATCCCTTCTTTAAAGTCAGTTAGTGTGTGTAATTCTCCAGAGTATCGCGGGAGCCAGGCTGCTCCAGGTAGGTACGGCATGGAGAAGGGCATTATGGCTGTTGTAGCCGCGGCAGTATCCGGTTGGCTGATGTGGGCAGAAAGCTCTGTGGCAACCGGCAGTGGTACAAGGCCCGGGCGGCGTCTACTGCGGGGCCCGGAGGCGCCCCTGGGTCTGCGGCTGCGTCCGCCGCCTCCGCTCCTCCTGAATCAGACATGGCCGTTCCTCCCCCCTGCTAACCTGCTGGAAGTCGGGGTTTCTCTTCCAGAATCGGCACCTCACCGCGGCTTCTTCTTCCGCGCTCTTTTTGGCCGGCTCCGCCCACGAAGCTATGGCTCCTCCCCTCGTGCGCAGCGATGGCAGATTTTGGCGGCAAATAGCAACACACAGTCTTTGCAATAAATCATGGGTCAAGCACAATTCAATCACAGTTCTAAGGCACACATGACCTGATTCTTCAGTCTTAAGTAGATCCTGTTCGTGATGCCAAGTTGGAGCGGCCCCCAGACGCAGGACGGCGGGGTACTCGGTACCGGGTCTATCGGTTCTGAGGATGTCACGGTGGCCTGACCCGGTCCGTGGTCCTGCTAAGGGGCACCCAATAAAAGGTGTAGGTGGTGGTGTAGGTCGCAGTAAATAACGAGGACACAGGGTTGCAGTCTCTTTACCTCTTTACTGAAGGCTTCGGCACCCGCAATCCAGAGCACTGTTAACAGGGCTGGCTGAGACCGGCCGGTCCGAAGGCACATCCAGAGTTCCCTCTTCAGGTGGAAATCAGTGTCCTTCCTACCAGCGCCTGTGTGTTGTAGTACCTCCCTGCTGAGCACCACGGGAAAGTCCTCACAACTGTCGTGTATGTTTCTATTCTTTCTCTCTGTCCCCCAGATGATATGGATAGGATGCACCCGTATGACGGGGTAGGCCTGGAGTTATTTTATAGGGACCCTAGAGACGCCCCTCTCCCACAATTACCTCCGTTGTCTTCGTTAGGTGTAAAGGTGAGACAGCCAACCTAAAGTTAACTGCCCGGCCGTAGTTCAAAGTAATGCGTAGAGTCTCTTACTTCCTCGGCGTTCCGGCCGCCGGCTACGCACCTCAGAAGGATGTTGCTGATCTTGAGGCACGACTCCTTCTGGTTCTATCTCCTTTGTGCTGTGATCCCGTTTCTCACTTCTCCACAATATGCTTCGCTTCGTGTCCTTTCTTAGAAGTCTGCCGCTATAAGACTCAAGCACGGCTCCGTAACGTTCTGTCTGTCCTAGGCCGCTGTCAGGATCCCACCCCTGACAGGTCCTCTCTCGAGCTCACCCTAGCTACTTTCTCGCTAACTTCCTATCCAACCCCAAGTTTTACCCAAGTGTGAGGAGTGGCCTAGTAGATAGGACATTTTGCTCCCCCTGGCAGCCGGAGTGTGAAGTGTACTGTGTGTCTGTGATACCTGCAAGGTGAACTCTTTTAGTGCAATCAGATGTACCACCACTCCCCCTGGTGGAAGAGCGACGTTACTGCAACGACCAGACTCTGGGGCGCTGCAGATAAGCAAGGCATACTCAGCCATGTCGGCCAATGTTCCAGGTGTCAATTCACTGCTTGTGCTGGGTTGAGGAGCACTTTCTTGCAAATCAACATCACTTGTGTCCCGCAAAAACCCTGTACCTGACCTTGCAACGCCACCAGTTTCTATTGCCCCTTGAGAAGCATCCTCCTCCCATAAATATTAATCCCCATCATCCTCCTCATCTTCATCTGCCACCTCGTCCAGGAGAGTTCCCTGAGAAGACAATGGCTGACTGTCATCAAGGCTTCCCTCCTCCTCGGCTGCAGATGCCTGCTCCTTAATGTGCATCAAACTTTGCATCAGCAGATGCATTAGTGGGATGCTCATGCTTATGATGGCGTCATCTGCACTTTCCAGCCGTGTGCATTCCTCAAAACACTGAAGGACTTGACAGAGGTCTTGTAGCTTCGACCACTGCACACCAGACAACTCCATGTCTGCCATCCAAGTGCCTGCCTGTGTATGTGTATCCTGCCACAAATTAATTACAGCAAGCCTCTGTTCGCACAGCCTCTGAACCATGTGCAGTGTGGAGTTCCACCTTGTTGCAACGTCGATTATTAGGCGGTGCTGGGGAAGATTCAACGATCGCTGTTGGTTCTGCATACGGCTGGAGTGTACAGGTGACCGGCGGATGTGCGAGCAAAGTCTTCGCACCTTCAGGAGCAGGGCTGGTAACTCCGGATAATTTTTGAGGAAGCACTGCACCACCAGGTTCAAGGTGTGAGCCAGGCAAGGTATGTGTTTCAGTTCTGAAAGGGCTATGGCAGCCATAAAATTCCTTCCGTTATCACTGACTACCTTGCCTACCTCAAGATGTACACTGCCCAGCCATGACAGAGTTTGTTGCTGCAAGTACTCGGCCAGTTCTTCCGCGCTGTGTTTGTTGTCGCCCAAACACTTCATTTGTATCACAGCCTGCTGACGCTTACCACTAGCTGTTCGATAATGGGACACCTCATGTGCAACACTGGCAGCTGCGGATGGAGTTGTGCGACTGCGCTGTGTGGACGAGCTTTCTCTTAAAGAGAAGGAGGAGGGGTGGCGAACGCCTACAGCCAACTGTTTCCTAGACCGTGGGCTAGGCAGAACTGTCCCACTATGGCTGTCCCCTGTGGACCCTGCATCCACCACATTAACCCAGTGTGCCGTGATGGACACGTACCGTCCCTGGCCATGCCTACTGGTCCATGCATCTGTTGTGAGGTGCACCTTTCCACTGACTGATTGCCTCAGTGCATGGACAATGCGGTCTTTGACATGCTGGTGGAGGGCTGGGATGGCTTTTCTCGCAAAGAAGTGCCGACTGGGTAGGTCATAGCATGGTACTGTGTAGGCCATCAGGTCTTTGAAAGCTTAGCTTTCAACCAACCGGTAGGGCATCATCTCTAACGAGATTAGTATAGCAATGTGGGTGTTCAAACCCTGTGTACGCGGATGAGAGGATGAGTACTTTCTTTTCCTAATGAGAGTCTCTTGTAGGGTGAGCTGGACTGGAGAGCTGCATATGGTAGAACTAGCGGTGGGGGTGGTGGACATGGCGGATTGAGAGAGGGTTGGTGATGGTATTCTTGATGTTGACCTACATACAGTGTTTCCTACCAAGAACCTTGTGATTCCCTGACTGCTTTGGCCTTGCGACGACACCTCCACATTTGCTGCTGGTGGTGTCCTAACCGGTGGGCTTACAGTGAGGGAAGCAATGTAGCGTTGCTGACTACCTTCATTCTGAGCAGGTGCACCAACGGTACGGGACGTTTGGTAGTTAGTCCAGGCTTGCAAGTGCATGCTGGTTAAATGTCTAAGCATGCACATTGTATTTAAATTTTGAAGATTCTTCCCACTGCTAAAGGTCTTTGAGCATTTTTTAGATAACTTTGCACTGATCATTCGGATCTTGGTTAAAAAATTGCCACACTACACTCTTCCTACTATGGAATACCTTTTCAGGCATTGCACGCTGTGCTACTTTCACTGCATGGCCACACTGTCCTAAAACTGTTTTTGTTTTTGACAAACGTTTTTGGCCTCATACGGGCCTGCCAGAAGACAGCTGTTGCGATGTAGATGGCTGCTGCGGATCATCAGCTTCTGAGCTACTGGCAGCGGCACCCTCTTCCCCCAATGACTGCCAATATGGGTCAACAACTGGGTCATCTATCAGCTCCTCTTCAATGTCATGTGCACCTTCCTCTGTGTCACCGTGTAAGGTGCTATAGCGTTCGGTACGGGGCACCATATTCTCATCAGGGTCAGATTCTGGCTCAGTACACTGCGAGGGCAATGTAGTGATCTGAGTCAATGGAACAGCATAATAATCTAGCTGTGGCTGTGCATCAGTGCACTCCATGTCCGATTCATCTTGTAATGGGCAGTTAATAATTTCCCTTTCTATCCCAGGCACGGTATTTGTAAAGAGCTCCATGGAGTAACCTTTAGTGCCACCTGATGCATCGTTCACTTTTGGTTTGGGTGAAGGACACAAGGAAACGTCTTGTTCCTGACCGGGAGCATCCACTGACGACTCGCTGCTTTTATATTTGGAACTTTCTGAAGAGGAGGCGAAAGAGCTAGAGGCTGAGTCAGCAAGGAAAGCCAAAACTTTTTCCTGCTGCTCCCGCTTTAAAAGCTGTTTTCCTACTCCCAGGTAAGGGAGCCTTCGAGGCCTTGTGTAGCCACACGATGATGCTGGCTCAACACCTCCAGCCTTAGGTGCTATTGTGCTTTTCCCACTACCACCAGATGCACCAACACCACCATCAGTACCAGCTGGCAACCACCGCCCACGGGTTCTTCCACCAGACTTCCTCATTTTTTGGAAAATCTAACCAACATAACAACCATTATATGGTACTCTAAAACAAGAAGAAGGTGTATATAAACTTGTAGAGAATTTGAATCTCCCTTTTTTTTTGGAGACTGAACCAAAACTGAGGCCGAGTGTATAAAACAATGCAATGTAAGTGGCAGAAAGTGGCTGGCTGATATACGACAAACTAACAGGACTGAAATATATCCACTTTGTGAGAATTTCAATCTCCCTCTTTTTTTTGGAGACTGAACCAAAACTGAGGCCCAGTGTATAAAACAACGCAATGTAAGTGGCAGAAAGTGGCTGGCTGATATATGAAAAAATACAAGGATTGTAGTACAATTTCAATCTCCCTACAATGATCTCAGGACATGTATGGCAGCAATAAAAAGGACTGCTGCACACAAAAGTGTGGACAAATAAACAAGATAACTGGGCAGAAAAGAGCAACAGGATTTTTGCTTTTAAAAAAGCAGTTGGTTTGCACAGCAGTGTGCAAACAGCAATGCAGCTAACAGGGAGCCTTATAAGGCAGCCTAATAAGCTACAGAGCTGATGCACAAAAATATAGCTTCCACTGTCCCTGCAAAAAAAAGGTGGTGTTGGACAGTGGAAATCGCTACAGCACCAGCAGTTTGGGGGTTAATCTTCCCTCCCTAACTATATCCCTTCTTCTGATGAAGCTGCAGCAATCTCTCCCTATGCTACAATCGGCAGAAGTAAGATGGCGGTCGGCGTGCACGCCCCTTTATAGGCCCTGTGACGCCGCAGAAAGCAAGCCAATCACTGTCATGCCCTTCTCTAAGATGGTGGGGACTGAGACCTATGTCATCACGCTGCCCACACTCTGCGTCCTCCTTTATTGGCTGAAAAATGGCGCTGAACGCGTCATACGAAACGTGACTTTGGCACGCTGATCGCCGACCGCATGGCCGATCCCACACTAGGATCGGGTCGGGTTTCATGAAACCCGACTTTGCAGAAAGTCAGCAATTTTTTAATTTGTCCAATCCGTTTCGCTCAACCCTACTTCCATCCAGGGCTCTGTCTGAAACACGTATTTCAGAGATTTACACATAAAGCACGATGTAAGCGTTGAGATAAGAGAGCAGAATAAATGTGAGCCAAGCCTTACTGCGATCTTTGGGAGGCAGAATGAGCAAATCAACAGCAGGTCAAGAATATATTTAATTTATTTTTTACACTATTTCTCATGTGGTATAAGTAATTAGATGGCTTTATTTTTCAGGTTGGTGTGATAACAGTGATACCAGATTAATGTAATTGTTTTTATGTTTGGCAACCATTAAAAAAAATACTTTTTTTTTTTTTTTTTTTTTAAACAAATAAACTGTTTTTGCATCACCATATAATTTTTCTGCCAACAGAATCATGTGAGGGCTTGTTTTCTGCAGGACGAGTTAACTTTTATATTGCTACCATGTTTGCGTACATAACATATTTTGATCGCTGTCTATGCCAATTTTTGGGAGACTGAATGTTTTTTTTAATGCCACAGTGTGGTAAATATGATAAGAAAGCTTTATTCTTCAGGTCAGTATGATTATAGCAATACCACATTTATATATTTTATGTTTTGCCACTTTTACAAAATAACAAGAAATTTATAGAAAAATTATTGTTTTTGTATCACTATATTCTAATAGTTATGGTTTTCTTAATTTTTTGCTCATGGAGTTGTACCTGGGCTTGTTTGTTGTGGAACAAAAAAAGCTATACCATTTTTATATACATTTGTATTTTTGATCGTGTTTTATTCCACTTTTTTCAGCGATATGATAAAAAAGCATAGTTTTTGCTACTGTTTTATGGTGTTTACAGAAGGAGTTAACTAGTGTGACAGATTTATAGATCAGTATAAACACAAGAGAGAAAAAGACTAGACCAAAGACGGTATGCACACCCATCAAATATACGAAAAATATCAAAAACTTTAATTACACCTCAAAAGGACACATACATGATAAAACGATTTAAAAAGGTCTGAATACAGAACCATAAACAAGTTTGTTGAAATGAAGGGGATGGCTCCCAAGCTGGAAAAATGGAAATACGAAGACCTCTAGGTACAAAACCAGCCTTGGAATATTCTTCAAGGCTTCTCATATTCCACCAGAGTTTAATTCCAGATCTATGGGCCTTAGTGAGATCTGTGCACAATGTCGAGAAATCTGAATCTGGGGCAACATGTTCTACTGTATGAAACATACTGGAGGACTGCGCCAACCATGCAGCTTCCCTGGCGTCCCAATCCATGACTACACACCGTACAAAAAATTATATCAAAATAACCCAATATTACTGGCTACAATAGGCCGGCAGGATATGCCACAATAAGCCTGTGCAACCACTGGAAAAGTGCCCCTGAAACAGGGCCAGACACAAACTGTAGTGATTGATATACGTGGTGCACACCTGCGCAACTCATAAGAGTGGGGTGCAAAACCTGGCCAGAAAAATGAACTGTATAAACACAAGAGAGAAAAAGACTAGACCAAAGACGGTATGCACACCCATCAAATATACGAAAAATATCAAAAACTTTAATTACACCTCAAAAGGACACGTACATGATAAAACCATTTAAAAAGGTCTGAATACAGAACCATAAACAAGTTTGCTGAAATGAAGGCGATGGCTCCCAAGCTGGAAAAATGGAAATAAGAAGACCTCTAGGTACAAAACCAGCCTTGGAATATTCTTCAAGGCTTCTCATATTCCATCAGAGTTTAATTCCAGATCTATGGGCCTTAGTGCGATCTGTGCACAATGCCGAGAAATCTGAATCTGGGGCAACATGTTCTACTGTATGAAACATACTGGAGGACTGCGCCAACCATGCAGCTTCCCTGGCGTCCCAATCCATGGCTACACACCGTACAAAACAATTATATCAAAATAACCCAATATTACTTGCTACAATAGGCCGGCAGGATATGCCACAATAAGCCTGTGCAACCACTGGAAAAGTGCCCCTGAAACAGGGCCAGACACAAACTGTAGCGATTGATATATGTGGTGCACACCTGCGCAACTCATAAGAGTGGGGTGCAAGTCTTTGGTCTCTCTTATGAGTTGCGCAGGTGTGCACCACATATATCAATCGCTACAGTTTGTGTCTGGCCCTGTTTCAGGGGCACTTTTCCAGTGGTTGCACAGGCTTATTGTGGCATATCCTGCCGGCCTATTGTAGCAAGTAATATTGGGTTATTTTGATATAATTGTTTTGTACGGTGTGTAGCCATGGATTGGGACGCCAGGGAAGCTGCATGGTTGGCGCAGTCCTCCAGTATGTTTCATACAGTAGAACATGTTGCCCCAGATTCAGATTTCTCGGCATTGTGCACAGATCGCACTAAGGCCCATAGATCTGGAATTAAACTCTGATGGAATATGAGAAGCCTTGAAGAATATTCCAAGGCTGGTTTTGTACCTAGAGGTCTTCTTATTTCCATTTTTCCAGCTTGGGAGCCATCGCCTTCATTTCAGCAAACTTGTTTATGGTTCTGTATTCAGACCTTTTTAAATGGTTTTATCATGTACGTGTCCTTTTGAGGTGTAATTAAAGTTTTTGATATTTTTCGTATATTTGATGGGTGTGCATACCGTCTTTGGTCTAGTCTTTTTCTCTCTTGTGTTTATACAGTTCATTTTTCTGGCCAGGTTTTGCACCCCACTCTTATGAGTTGCGCAGGTGTGCATCACGTATATCAATCACTACAGATTTATAGATCAGGTCATTCCAGACCTGATACCGGTGATACCAAATATGTGTACTTTTCTTTGTTCATTTTTGCTTTTACATAAATATATACGTATTTATTGGTATAATTTTTTTTCATTTTTTATGTTCTTTATTTTGTGATTTTTAAAAAATATTTTTAGAATTTTTTTAAAACTTGTTTTTACTTTTTTACTTCATCTATCTATGGGACTTTAGCTTTTATTAGTCTGATCATTTTTATAATGCATTTCATTACCCATGCATTGCACTGTTCTACACCTGTCAGTATTACACTGACAGAACTCCATACTTCTGGCATAGTCTAACAGGTAACTGCAGCTGACAGATCAGGAGGTCATTATTTGACCTTCTGCTGTCATAGCAACCACTGGGTCCCAGCGATTATATCACAGAGGTGCCGATTAGAAGGGAGGGGAACCCCTTACCTCTCCTAGCCTTCTAAATGCTGCAATCGCTATTGATAGTGGCTAGTTATGAGTAAGCACTAAAATGCTCAAGTGCTCGTTAGTCGTATTAAGCAGGTTGGACACTCGGATTGGCTCAACTTGAGTAATGAGTACAATGGTCAATTGGAAACTCAAGCATTTTTTGATGGGGCAGGAAAATCGCTGAAATGGATGGAAACAGCACTCAAATGGAATTGGAACAGCATGGAGAAGATGCCTGGACGCATCTCTGACTCCCGGGTCAATGCTAGGAGCAATGTTGTCAGTGTATTACTCCATTTTTACATTCAAAACTGAAGATAAAAGGGATTTTAAAGGAAAAAATATTAGGAAACATTCTTTCCTGTATAATGACTTTTATATAAGTCAAAATCAAAAAGATTATCTGTGCTCAATCATATTTCTTATTATTGCTTTCAATGGTGAAAAATCAAAGCAAAAGATAGTATGGTGGGCGCCACCAAAAAGTTATACCGAAATCAATCTAATGCACATATAAAGCCCAATTATACAATTGCCCCTGAGTAAGACACACTTTTCTGTGGTGATACGCTTGGGATCTGGTCCTTATTCTAAGGGCTCATATTCACCTGAGAGAAACTAGGATGAGTCTCGCATATTAATACCCGGCGCTGCTGCCGGCACTCAGATCGGAGCGTGCGGCTGCATACGAATACATGCAGCCGCAGGCTCCGCTCCTGAGTGCCGTGTGCAGTGCCGGGTATTGACGTGCGAGACTCATCCAAGTTTCTCGCAGGTGAGTATAAGCCCTAACCCTATGACTGGCAGAGGTTCTGTATGACTTTACCATACATGATGGATTATCAAATCTGTAGATACTTTTCTGCGTTGGGTGTACATTGTTAATTCACCTATGCACACAATTAGCCTTGTCTTCTTTATGCTAATTGACAAATATTGGTTTCTTCTCTCATGTGATATATTTCTTCACATGCTTTATTGCATAATATGGCTTTTTTCATATCTGCACTTTACCACTTTAGTACTTTTACATGTTCATCCTTTGTCTCTCACATGTAGACAATAGACAAAGTCTTTTTCACATTATTGCTGCTGCACACGTGCACTTTAAACATATATGCCATCATGGAATTGTTTTGATTGAAGCTTATTATGTTTGCTTTTATTTATTGGTTTTTCTTTATTCTCTGATGCATACTGACATTGGATAACTTGAGGCTGTATTTATTGTAATGGAATTCCCTGTTATCTTTAAGAATATCTAGGCTTTCATTTTTAAGTGTATCTATGTGTATTGATATCCTGTGTGTCATATCTTAGCTAGAGTGCACCACAACTCTATTGTGGGTTGTTTGGTTGGTACCACATGGCCTTTGGGCAATTAATTGTTTTTATTTAATTCTTTGCTTGTGTTGTTTTTTGTATCAATACATTTTCTATTATCTATGAGAGATCCCAGTTTTTGCATATCTTTTTTTCTTTCTACTGACTACAATGATGAAAAAACGCTGCAAAAACACTGAAAGAATTGACATGCTACATCTTTCAAAAACTTTTTCATGTCAGTAATGAAAAAAAACAATCTGAAATCTCATAGTTTTTGCTGGTACTGTCAAAAGCAGCTTTTCACATTCGCATACAACTTATGAAAAAATGCTGGTTAAAAACGTTGCAAAAATGCAACGTGTAAAGAGAACCTTAATAGCTGCACCATCTCTCACCATATTTCCCCGTAGCCTATGATGACAGTAGAGGGCAAAGTTGAAGGGACGTAGCCACTGGTAAATGTAATTTTAACATTTTACTACCTTATCTGTTCAGGTGGTGTGTGTGACATGGTCAAACACATTCCTGTTTAATTTATGAAGGAGGGACTCTGAAACTCAGAAAGCCTATGCTGCCAATGCAAGAACTGCCAAAAATTAGAAGAAAGAGGGACTCCATATACACATTCTGTTAAAAATGTTAGCTCGTGGAACTCCTAGACTCATAAAGCCTATGAGCTAAGTGCAAAGGCTTAAAAACATTCATCCCTGGGGTATACATATATATGTAAGAGAATTGTAGAGTTAAGCCTCATACACATCCTGTAAAAATTATGACAGAGAACATCATATACACTCTGGAAAAAATAAGAGACCCTAATGACCCTATAAAAATTTGGAACATGGGCCGCCTGTTTATCCTGTAACGATTTGGAGCAATTTTAGAATGCTAGCAGGTACGTAGGATGCAGTGACACACAGGAGGCAGGGCAAGAGTTAACAGGTATTTTTATATAGAACAATAGTAGGTCTAGCGGGGGGGTACATTAATAAAGGTAACAACAGTTTAACTTATCAGTCTCTGGGCCTTGGTGCGAGATGTCTCCGATCTGGTCCTGCAGAAAGGCGATGCACTGTCTCCTCGCCGTGATGAATCCTCTGGGTCCTTCGGCACGTGGTCTCCTGGTAAGGGCACAAGATGTTGTAGAGGTGTAGGTCTGCGGAACAGTGGACGAAGCAAACAGTTCAGTAGACAAGGCCACAGAAGAAGTACACAGTCCAGCAGTCACAGCCTCAGGAGCAGGTTGGTTCTCAGTAGGCACCGCAGGGATATGGCTAATCAGTGCCTCCATAGTGGTCAGCGAAACGATGCCATGCACTCTGTACCGGTCACTGTACGGTGTGGATGTCTCTCTGAGCTGTGTGTCATCAGTCGAGATGGACTTGCTCACTGGTTATGATGGCGCAAATAGCTGGTATAGGTAAGTTGAGAGGGAGTCAACTGTCTCTGTGCTCACACTCTGTTTCCCCGCCAAAAGCCCCATCTTCCCATGCACACAGCTATTTAAGTCAGACCCGCCCCCACCAGTCAGGTGTCCTGGCCTGCTCCGGTCAGAAATCTCTTCACCCTGGAATAATGGTGACAGTCACGACAGTTCCAGCCCAGACATGCAGGAGGGAATGTTAGCCTGGTCCACCTCCCTACACTCCCCCACTCTTTTTGCTCACCATTCCATGGGCAAGACTCTTCGAGGAGTACGTGGCTGCCTCTTTTTCTTCTGTGTGGTTTGTTGCCAGACAAATTTTATTGGTCATAGCGATTGGGGGGCTTGCCAGCTGTTGTCCATTCAGAGAGTCTCAGATCAGGAGAAGTAGTGGAGTTCTCTTGTGGGGCAGAATCCAACTGTGGGGGAAGAGCCATGGGTGAGCCTGTATGCTCTGGTTCTAACCTCTCAGAGTTCAATCCTTCATCCCCTTCTTTGTCCTCTTCTTCTACTGGTGTATGGGTCATCTCAGGGGTGTCAGACTCCCCTTCTACTCGGACAGGGTTTTTAGAAAGGCAAGGTCGGAGCATAATCCGGTGAAGAGTTCGAGTGGGGGCATCCTCTTTTCCGTCAGGCTGGACTTCGTATACAGGTCCCTCAGGACTAACTCTTTTCTTCACCCGATACAGGTCTTTTTCCCAATGATTTTCAAGCTTGTCCCATGGATGCTTCTCTCTCACTAAGACAGGGTCTCCAACTTGAAACTCTGTCGCTCCGGATGAAGTCTTCTCTGCATATTCTAACTCTTGTAGCTTAGTCTGGACCAACCGATGTAAGGTTTTCAGGCGATGTCGATGTTCCCAAACCCAGGAAGACACCCCTATACGTGGGTAGTCTTCTTCTGGATCCAATGCCAACTCAGAGATCCCCTTTCCATCTTTGCCAACCAGCAGGAAGTAAGGTGAATATCCCGTGGTTCGATGTACTTGATTATTATATATCCACACCAGTTCAGAAACATATTCAGGCCACTGGGCCTTTCGATCTTCTTCTAGAGTTCTCGGCATTTGAATTAGCGTGTGGTTAAATCATTTACTGGCGCCATTACCTTGAGGGTGGTATGGTGTGGTGCTGGACTTGTCGATCCGGTACATGCGATGTAGCTCATCCATTACTCTTCCCAAAAAACAGGCTCCTGTCTGGAGTGAATCCTCTTCAGACATCCATAGAGTTGGATTAAGTTTTTGCAGATTGCGTATGCAGTGGACTCTGTGGTCTGATCCCGAGTAGGAGTCACCATGGCAAAATTTGTAAAGTGATCCACCATCACCAGGCAATGCTCATAGCCCTGATGGGCTGGGCCAATGGTCAGATAGTCTATCATCAAGACTTCTAGGGGAGCAGAAGTTACAATGGATTGTATGGGAGCCCTCTGCTCCGGCGGCTTAACCAGTTCACATGTTCAGCACATTCTATAGGCCTCTTCTACTTTTGTCTTCAACTGGGGGTGATAGATGAACCGTTTTAACCAATGGAAGGTCTTTTCTGTACCAAAGTTGGCCCTTGCTCATGCACAGCAATAGCAATCTCACATAACAACGCTGTTGGGACTAAAACCTGCCAGGTCACGGTCAACTCAGTCCGTAATTGTGCTTTCGGATACAGTAAGCCGTTCTTCATCCGAAGTTGTTCCCACTGTCAAAGGATCCGTAACACCTCTGGAGACAAATTACCTCTTTCTGTCGAGCTGGGGAGTCTCTGGGAAGCCACGCAACATCTCAAAAAGTTCACTATCTTTCTGTTGGAGCTGAACCCACTTACCCCGGGTTCTTCCCAGTACGCTTCCCTGGGCTGAGTTATGTATCTGCTCCTACGTTGCCACCACTGTCCTGTTGGGTCTCAGGAATTAGGGATTTTGTAATCCTCCAGTTCTTCATCCCTGTCCTGTTCTTGCTTGGTACTCCTCCTCCTGGACAGGGCATCGGCATGAGTATTTTCTGCCCCCCTTTTATAGGCAATCTTATAGCGAAACTTTGCCATTCTGGCCACCCATCGCTGCTCCAATGCCCCCAGCCCCACATTTTCCAGGTGTGCTAGCGGGTTGTTGTCAGTGCACACCAATACTTCAGAGCCAGACAAGTACTCCGCAAATCTCTCCATCATAGTCCAACACCAATGCCAGCAGCTCCAACTTAAAGCAGACCTGCACCGGTGTGGAGAATGAACGGTTGCGAGAAATCTGCATAAGCCAAGATGGGAGCTTCTGTGAGGGCTCTCTTGAGATCCTGAAAGGCCTCTTCCTGGAACTCCTTCCAGCAGATCTTCCAGTTCTTTCCTCAGCAGCTCCAGTAAAGGATTTGGCCGTCAAGCGAAGTTCTTCACAAAGTGCCTGTAATATACAGGCAGTCCCAGAAAAGCCCAGACATCCTTCACCGTCTCTGAAGTGGGCCAGTCTTGAATCACGGCCATCTTTTTTCTGGATGGCTTCACTCCTTCAGTGGAAATGACATGGCTCAAGTATTCAATCTGCGTGCTAAACAAATGGCATTTTTGGGGCTCCACTTTTACTCCATGTCTCTGAAGGTGGGCCAACACTTGTTTTAAACGCTGCAGGTGTTCCTCAAATGAAACCGCATAGACTATAATGTCATCCAGGTAGATGAGCATCGATTCAAAATTCAAATCACCCTGGCACCTCTCCATGAGACGTTGAAAAGTTCCGGGAGCGTTGGCTAAGCCGAACAGCATTCGATTTAACTCGTTTAAAAGCCCATGGGAAGAATAAAGGTGGTCTTTGCTCGATCTTGTTCAGACATGGGTACTTGCCAGTAGCCGCTGGCGAGGTCCAATGTAGAGAAGAATCTGGCTTTTCCTAGGTCAGATAAGGACCCTTCAATCCTGGGCAATGAGTATGAGTCTCTCACGGTACAGGCGTTGAGTTTTCGGTAATGCACACAAAAATGTAAGGTGCCATCTTTCTTCCACACTACCACAATTGGGGCATCCCACGGACTCTGGTTGTCCCTAATGACGCCCGACTGCAACATCTGGTTCAACATGTTCTTTACTTCCTGGTATAACTGTGGGGGAATTTGTCTGTAATGCTCTCTTATGGGGGAGGTGCTCCCGGTTAGTATTTCATGTGTAATGGCTGTGGTGCAGCCAAAATCGTCCTCGTGGAGAGCAAAAACATCTTATATCTCTCCAGCAGAGCTTCTACCTATTGTACCTGGGTGTGTGTCAGTTTGATCAATTTGGCCCACATTTGTTCCAGATGGGTCGGCCCTCTTTGATGTAATGAGGTTCTGGTACTGAAATGAAGTTTACTGACACAGTCCAAGGGTCCCCAGGTTGTATTTCCAGTTGTACTGTTTGGGGGGGTATTATTTCTTTAGGAGGGTTTATTACTCGGGCCAGCACACTTCTGGGAACAACTGTAATGTTCTGATCTCCTAAATTAATGCACCATACAGGAACAGTCCCTTCTCGTACAATGGCCAAAGTGTGCCCCACTAGGAGTCCTGTAGGTAATTGTTCTGAAGGAGATGATTCAATTTGGACCTCAAACCCCTCCAAGGGGACACAGGCACGAATGGGCAGAGGCAGTACTGTTTGTCCTGGTGGACGAACAAGTTTGGTGTAGCCAGGCACGATCACTTTTCCCAACACTCCTCTCTTGCAGCTAGACTCTTGTACTTGCGCCACTCGTGCTAGTTGTTGAAAAATTTTTCTTTCAGGGGTATGTGAGCCGCACTGTTTTAGAATCTCATTAGAAGGCTCCGTGATGAGAGATCTTCTGTACTCCTTCAGCACGCTCATCCCCAAGGTGACGGTGGGTCCATTACTCACTTTTCCCTGGGTCAGTACCACGCCTTTCCATCCCAGGTCTTTCCCACAGATAGACATTTGCATCTGTACCACCCCTGTGACTGGGATGGGCAGTTGGTTGGCCGCCATTAACTTTATCACAGGGCCCCATTCAGGCCGTTTCGCTCCAGGAAAATGTCACTGGAAGTAAGCCTCTGGCATCATTGTCACCTGCGAGCCAGTGTCCACCAGGCATCGCACTGCACGTCCATCCATCTCTACCCATATCAGGGGGCATGTTGACACTAAACTTGTGGGACTTCCACTACTCTTCCTCATCTGTTCTGGCTCCTGGCGGCTAGAAGTTACTCTTCCTCGGCGGGTGCTCTCCCATGTGGTGTGTCCATTCTCTCCGCAGTTGAAACAAGTGATGAGCCCGGGCCGGCAAAGCATTCTGGAGTCACAGCGAAGTTCCTGGCCTTCTCTGCTGTCTGGTGGATTATTAGTAGCCTCCACTTTCTTCTTTATGTCAACCAGTTCTTCCTTCATACTCACAAGTTCTCTCCTGAGTTCTTCCACCCATTGGGGTTCAGCAATGGCATCTACGGGCACCCCCTCACTCTGGACCTTCCCCACTGGGACTGTCACCCCCTGCTCCTGTTCATGCATGTGTGCCTCACTCCCTACCTCAGGGAAAGTCATTTGGGGGTTTATTCGCACAAACTCTCGCAGGGCTTGTTTTGTCAGCACATCTCGTAAATCAGTCACTAAGAGGTCTTGTAGCATTATGTTGGTGGGATTTACCCCCATACCATCCTTTCTAACAATCGCAGTGTGTAACTCCTGTAATGCATTCATATATTGGGTTAGTCTCCCACTCCCTCTGCATTCTGCTAAAGAGATGTTTCCTCAGTTCCCCTATGTCTGTGGGGTCTCCGTGAGTCTCCTCCAATATCTGCAGCACTTTATCAAAGGTACAGTATCTCGGTCTCTGGGGGACCACAACATCACTGAATTCCTAGCATCCCCCTCCAGGGCCATGATAGCCACCTCAACCTCCAGCACAGTGGTCATGGTGTGCATTCTCATCATGCCCCTAATGCATTCAGTCCAGCTCCACAACATAGTGTTGCTCCCCGTTAATTTTGGCAAATTACTTAGCATGGCCCCCAGTGAAATGCTGGTCCTGGGGCCACCACCAACTGCTTGGTCTGCCGCCTGCATGCTACTGGACTGCATCCTGCTGACTACTCCAAGTGTAGAATGCTAGCAGGTGCGTAGGATGCAGTGACACACAGGAGGCAGAGCAAGGGTTAACAGTAGGGTTGAGCGAAACGGGTCGGCCATTTTCAGAAGTCGCCGACTTTTGGCAAAGTCGGGTTTCATGAAACCCGACCCGACCCCTGTGTGGGGTCGGCCATGAGGTCGGCGATCTTCTGAATCTGGTATCGGAATTCCGATACTGAGTTCCGATATGTTTGCGATATCGGGAATCGGTATCGGAATCCATATTTAAGTGTTAAATAAAGAATCAAAATAAAAAATATTGATATACTCACCCTCGGACGCGCCCTGGTACTAACCGGCAGCCTTCCTTCCTAAGAATGAGCGCGTGAATGACCTGCGGTGACGTCGCGGCTTGTGATTGGTCGCGAGCGGTCACATGGGCGGTCACGCGACAATCACAAGCCGCGACGCCATCTAAGGTCCTTCACGCACTCATTCTCAGGAAGGAAGGCTGCCGGAAAGAAGCCGGGTGCGTCCGAGGGTGAGTATATACCTAATAGGAATATACTCACCCTCGGACGTGCCCTGCTTCTTTCCGGCAGCCTTCCTTCCTAAGAATGAGCGCGTGAAGGACCTTAGATGACGTCGCGGCTTGTGATTGGTCGCGTGACCGCCCATGTGACCGCTCGCGACAAATCACAAGCCGCGACGTCACCGCAGGTCATTCATGCGCTCATTTTTAGGAAGGAAGGCTGCCGGTTAGAACCAGGGTGCGTCCGAGGGTGAGTATATCAATATTTTTTATTTTGATTCTTTATTTTACACATTAATATGGATCCCAGGGCCTGAAGGAGAGTTTCCTCTCCTTCAGACCCTGGGAACCATAGTATCCCATTGCACTGCATTGGGTTTCGTGTTTCGGCCGACCCCGACCCCGACTTTTTTACAGGATCGGCCGATTTCACTCGACCCGACTTTTGAGAAAGTCGGGTTTCGTGAAACCCGACCCGATCCTATAAAAATAAAAGTCGCTCAACCCTAGTTAACAGGTATTTTTATATAGAACAATAGAAGGTCAAGCATGGGGGTACAATAATAAAGGTAACAACAGTTTAACTTAGTCTCTGGGCCTTGGTGGAAGGTGGCTGGAAGATCCCTCAGTGGCGCCGCGAGATGTCTCCGATCCGGTCCTGTAAAAAGGCTCCTCGCTGTGATGAATCCTCTGCGTCTTTCGTAATCTGGTCTCTTGGTATGGGCATGAGATGTTGTAGAGGTGTAGGTCCTGTAAAGCTGTAGTAGCATCATATGCAGTGAAGAAGCAGTGACCCACAAATTCAAACACAAAAGTCTCTTTTAATGTGTTTCTTCACAGCATTAAAGTCCAGTTCACATAAATGCATATAACTTCAGTGATCACTTTACACCAGTTCAATTCAATACATTTCACATGGCTTTAGATTTGCAGTCCCTAAACAGGCCAGACTTCCCTTGTCCAGTTTCCCTGGGCGACCGCACGCCATCTCACAGTCTCTATACGTCTCCATACACACAGCCTCATATGTTGCAGACACTACTCACACCAGCCCTCCTCTGACTAGTTCTCGTGGGTGTCCTGCATCGCTGTATCACAGTCTCTGTACTCACTCAGCGCACTGCACTCTTTATCCTCTGGAGTGCAGCCGGGTACAAATAAGACAAAGTCTCTGTACTCACTCTTTACTCACACAGTCATACACAGTTCAGGATATCCTCCGGATAGCAACCGGGCACCATATCCACCTGTTTGCAATCGCTGCACATGCTAGTCCTCTTTTGGGCACAGGACAGGACATCCACCTCCGGGCACAGAACATCCACCTCCGGGCACAGGACTGTCCACATCCGACTCCTACGGGCACAGGACATCCACCTCCGGGCACAGGAATATCCACATCCGAGACCAGTACCATGGACGACTTGCATCTCTGTGTACGTTGCGGGTGCCAGGCTATTCAGCTGCCCTGGGTGCTGGCTCTGCTGGCCTCCATGCTCTCTGCAGACCAGCACACACCAGACTGACACTGACGTGCACCTCACACACCTGGCCTGACCTGGCCAGACACCTGACACGGCCTGCACGGCCTGACACACCCATACCCCTTACTGCAGGGCTTTTAAACACACACAAACCTGTGGCCTTCAGCCACCTGGAAAACCCGGACCGGAAATCCGTGACTCTCATGCACACCTATGGACTTCATCTGTCTGCATGCACATTCTGGGGAGAACAAACAGCGCCCCCTAGCTGTATCAGAGGCCACAGCCTCACAGTCCGCTGCACAGCCGATAAAGCAAACAGTTCAGTAGACAAGGCTGCAGAAGTACACAGTCCAGAGGTCACAGCCTCAGGAGCAGGCCGGTTCTCAGTGGGCACGGCAGGGATATGACTGAGCGGTGCTTTCGCAGTGGTCAGGTCAGCGGAACAATGCTATGCACTCTGTACCGGTCACTGTACGGTGCGGAGGTCTCTGAGCTGTGTGTCATCAGTCGGGATGGACTTGCTCACCTGATATGATGGCACGAATATCTGGCGTGGGTAAGTTGAGAGGGAGTCAACATCTCTGTGCTCATACTCTGGTTCACCGCCAAAAGCCCCATCTTCCTGCGCACACAGCTACCGTGTTTCCCCGATAGTAAGACAGCGTCCTACATTCTTTTACCACTCAAAAGTCCCACTATGTCTTACTTTCGGGGGGGTGTCTTACATTGGAAAAAAAACCTGTGTGGTCGCTGGAGAGCTGTCACACAGACAGCTCTCCAGCGACCAACTATGCGAAGTCCCCTGGTAACCAGGGTAAACATCGGGTTACTAAGCACAGGGCCGCGCTTAGTAACCCGATGTTTACCCTGGTTACCAGTGTAAACGTAAAAAAAAAAAGAAAAGCCCTGCGCTTAGTAACCCGATGTTTACCCTGGTTACCAGTGAAGCCTTCGCTGAATCGTCCGCATCCCGCAGTTAATGCAGCAAAAGGTACCGGTACGGCTTATATTTTTCCAACGTACAGTACTATGTCTTACTTTCGGGGTGCGTCTTACATTAGCTGACCCCGCTAAAACCCCCACTACGTCTTACTATCGGGGGTGTCTTACTATCGGGGAAACACGGTATTTAAGTCGGACCCACCCCCACCAATTGGGTGTCCTGGCCTCCTCCAGTCAGAAATCTCTTCCCCCCGGAATAATGGTGACAGTCCCGACAGTTCCAACCCAGACACACAAGAGGGACCGCCTGTTTAGTCTCTCAATATTTTGTATGAGGGCCACCTGTTTATCCTTTCAATGTCACCGGTGTACCATGACAGAAAGGAACCAGAAAGCCACGCTGTCTGATTTCTTCTACTCCTGCACTGATTAGAAGCATTTCACCCTCATATTAAACAGTGAAGGTTTCTTCTAGCAGTGCAGGGATTCATCTGTTTCAGTTGAGAGATCCTGCAACCTGCTTGGCTGATGCTGTCAGCTGTCCAAAGTTGGCCGCTCTTCTCTCCTATTTAAACAGGCTTCTAGCAATCAGGAAATGCCAGAGTTAAGGCTGAGTCACACATAACGATATCGTTAACGATATCGTTGCAACGTCATGCTTTTGGTGACGTAGCAACGATCCCGCTAACGATCTCGTTATGTGTGACAGCGACCCACGATCAGGCCCCTGCTGGGAGATCGTTGGTCGTTGGGGAATGATCAGGACCATTTTTTGGTCGCTGATCACCCGCTGTCATCGCTGGATTGGCGTGTGTGACACCGATCCAGCGATGTGTTCACTTGTAACCAGGGTAAATATCGGGTTACTAAGCGCAGGGCCGCGCTTAGTAACCCGATATTTACCCTGGTTACCATTGTAAAAGTTAAAAAAAAAAACAGTACATACTCACATTCTGATGTCTATCACGTCCCCCGGCGTCCACAGGGTTAAAACTGCTTTCAGCAGGAGCGCTGCTAATGCACGCGCTCCGGCCGAGAGCTTCCCTGCACTGACTGTGTCAGCGCCGGCCGTAAAGCAGAGCACAGCGGTGACGTCACCGCTGTTACTGTCGGCGCTGACACATTCAGTGCAGGGAAGCTCTCGGCAGCAGCGCGTGCATTAGCAGCGCTCTTGCCGAAAGCAGTTTTAACCCTGTGGACGCCGGCGGGGGACGTGACAGACATCAGAATGTGAGTATGTAGTGTTTTTTTTTTTTTTTTACTTTTACAACGGTAACCAGGGTAAATATCAGGTTGCTAAGCGCGGCCCTGCACTTAGTAACCCGATGTTTACCCTGGTTACCCGGGTGCTGCAGGGGGACTTCGGCATCATTGAAGACAGTTTCAAAGATGCCAAAGTCGTTCCCCTGATCGTTGGTCGCTGGAGAGAGCTGTCTGTGTGACAGCTCCCCAGCGACCACACAACGATTTACCAACGATCACGGCTAGGTCGTATCGCTGGTCGTGATCGTTGGTAAGTCGTTTAGTGTGACTTAGGCTTTAGCTTTCATGCTGCAAGTAAAGGCCGGAGCAAAGCCAAAGGCCGGCATGACAATGGGTTGGAGGGGGTGGGGGCATCAATTTAGTGGGTTGGTACTGATCTGGGGTCACTTATATAGCCAAGTTAGGGTGGAGGTCCCTCAGTTCCTGGTCACAGGGGTCAAGATTAGTCCCCCCAAACAACCGCATACCTATGGCATCCGTGGCTTAGGCCTGGCTGTCTCGAGCTGCAGGTTGACAGGATGATCGGCAGGGGATCAGGAAGATGGAGGGAGAGTCCCACGTGATTGTTGTCCTCGTCGGGTGCTGCCTCCGGTTTGGCTTTCACCTGATGCGGCTCCTTCAGTCCCAGTGCAGGAGCCCCTCCAGGCCAAGTGCTGAGTTGGAAGCATGCTAGCAGGCCATAGTCTGGGAGGAATCTGCCTGCCAGGCTGGGTCCAAAGGCGGTTAGCAGGTCTCCGCCTCCGCCTGCATTGAGGGCGGGGCCTGCGCCCTCCAGGCATCATGGGAAGCATGACATCACGGTGGGTCGCCATGGTGATGTTCCGATCAGGCAGCCCGCCTCCTCTGCAGTGATGGACAGTGGAATTTGCCATGAGGATTTGCCTGTGGACGGTATGTCCCTGCCTTCAGGGGGGCATATGTCCCTATGTCGCTGTTTGCTGGGGGGTCACCCTCTCAGCTACAACCTGATGGTCCAAGTGGACTATGCGGACCTTCCCCTTCCAGCGTAGTGCAGCCTCCCAGGTCTTTTACAACGGCTTCCACTGGGTCACTTGGCTTCGGACCTAAGGCACTTGAGGGTCCAGTGGGACAAATCAGTGCAGCGGATAGACATCAGGACTTGGGATTTCCGGCTGGAGGGATCACGGCTATACAGGTAAGGCTACTTTCACACTAGCGTCGGGCTCGGCCCGTCGCAGTGTGTCGGGCCGAGGTTACCGACGCTAGCGTTCTCTGCGCCGCACAATGGGGCAGAGGATACATTTTTCCAGCGCATCCGCCGCCCCATTGTGAGGTGCGGGGAAGTGCGGCGAGGTGGGGGCGGAGTTCCGGCAGCGCATGCGCGGTCAGAAAAAGCGGACCGTCGGCGGCAAAAAACATTACATGTAGCGTTTTTTTGTGCCGACGGTCCGCCACAACACGGCGCAACCGTCGCACGACGGTTGCGACGTTTGTCAATCCGTCGCAATACGTCGCTTAATGTTAGTCTATGGGGAAAAAACGCATCCTGCAAGCACTTTTGCAGGATGCATATTTTTGGCCAAACGACGCATTGCGACGGATTGCAAAAAACGCTAGTGTGAAAGTAGCCTAATCTGCAAGCTAACAGCATTATTATTGCTGCACGGCTCCTGCACTCAGCCGAATGCAACAGGGAGAAAATGAACTGTCATCTACCCGGCAGCATTCGATTTCAGCCACGGAGTTGGGGGCAGTGCCGATTCAGTCATTGCTCTGAGATTACAACCCTGACTGACAGTGAGATTCAATGTAGAGAGAGTGTCAGTCGGCCATGGTGCAGCTACAGTGGCCGCTCTGTATACCGAAGAATGTAAGTCCGCAAGCACAGGGTCCTCTCCCCTCTGTACCAGTCTGTCATTGTAAATTTGTTTACTGTTAGCGATATCTATAACCCTGTATGTAACCCCTTTTCACACGTACAGCACCATGGAATTAATGGTGCTATATAAATAAATAAAAATAATAGTATACTCAGTGCGGTGACCAAACCGGTGTAACAGGCCAAATTAACCTCCCGCCCAGAATATAGCCGGGGTTAAAGTGGTCTAGGCCAGATTATACCCCGGATATATTCTGGCCTAGCCCAAACTATACCCCGGGATATAAATTGGACTAGTCCAGTTTATACCTCTCTGGGCCAGATTATACCCGGGTATATTCTGGCCTAGCCCAAACTATACCCCGGGTGATATAATCAATAACAGAGCTCCAGGCAGCAAACGGGGCCCCAGGCAGTGCACAGGGCCCAAGGCAGTGCACAGGGCCCCAGGCAGCGCACAAGGCCCCAGGCAGCACACAGGGCCCCAGGCAGCACACAGGGGCCTCAGGCAGCTCACGGGGCCCCTGGCAGAACACAGGGCCCCAAGCAGCACAGAGGGTCCCAGGAAGAGCACAGGGGCCCTAGGCAGCACAGAGGGGCCCCAGGCAGCACAGAGGGGCCCCAGGAAGAGCACAGGGCCCCAGGCAGTGCACAGGGGCCCAAGGCAGCACACAGGGCTCCAGGCAGCACAGAGGGGCCCCAGGAAGAGCACAGGGGCCCCAGGCAGCGAACAGGGCAACAGGCAGCACAGAGGGGCCCCAGGCAGCACAGAGAAGCCCCAGGAAGCACAGAGGGGCCCCAGGAAGAGCACTGGGGCCCCAGGAAGTGCACGGGGCCCCAGGCAGCGCACAGGGCAACAGGCAGCACAGAGGGGCCCCAGGCAGCACAGAGGGGCCCCAGGAAGCACAGAGGGGCCCCAGGCAGCACAGAGGGGCCCCAGGCGGGCACAAAGGGGCCCCAGGAAGAGCACAGGGGCCACAGGAAGTGCATGGGGCCCCAGGCAGCGCACAGGGCAACAGGCAGCACAGAGGGGCCCCAGGCAGCACAGAGGGGCCCCAGGAAGAGCACAGGGGCCACAGGAAGTGCACGGAGCCCAAACAGCACACGGTGCCCCAGACAGTGCACAGGACCCCAGGCAGCCCACAGGGGCCCCAGGCAGCCCACAGGGCTCCAGGCAGCGCACAGGGGCCTCAGGCAGCACACGGGGCCCCTGGCAGAACACAGGGCCCCAGGCAGTGCACAGGACCAGTGAGCAAGGGGGTAAGAGCCCATGGGGCCTCAGGCAGCACACAGGGCTCCAGGCAGCCCACAGGAGCCCCAGGAAGCCTACAGGACCCCAGGCAGCACAGAGGGGCCCCAGGCAGCACAGAGAGGCCACAGGAAGAGCACAGGGGCCACAGGAAGTGCACAGGGCCCCAAACAGCGTGCGGGGCCCCAGACAGCCCACAGGGACCCCAGGCAGCCCATGGGGCCCCAGGCAGAACACAGGGCTCCAGGCAGCCCACAGGAGCCCCAGGCAGCCCACAGGACCCCAGGCAGCCCACAGGGGGTCCCAGATAGCGCACAGGGGGGCAGAGACAGTGAGCAAGGGGGTAAGAGCCCATGGGGCCCCAGGCAGCTCACAGGGCTCCAGGCAGCCCACAGGAGCCCCAGGAAGCCTACAGGACCCCAGGCAGCCCACAGGGGGTCCCAGAAAGTGCACAGGGGGCAGAGACAGTGAGCAAGGGGGTAAGAGATAGAGCATAGGGGTCCCAGACAGCGCACAGTGGACATATGCTCTGTCTATTTCCCCCTTGCGCGCTATCTGGGACCCACTGTACACTGTCTGGGACCCCCTTTGCGATGTCTGGGGCCCTGCTCTTGAGTATATCACTCAATTCTGTAAGGCTAGTTTCACATTTGCGTACAGCCGTGCGCATGTGTACGCTCTCAGTAAAGCCTTGACCACTTCTCAGTAAAGCCTTGACCACTGCTGCGCCCCGCCGGTTAAGCTCCGCCCACATTCTTTTGACGGTGATGCAACCCGCGGCGAATGCAACAAGTTGGATTTTCTTGCGTTCACCGAATCCTCAAAACAACGCATGCGGACGCAAACGCTAACATCCGCAGAGCCTGCGTACCCAATGATAAAGATAGGGTACGCAGGCCACATGCGGCCGCTTGCGTACCTGGGCGGAGCTTAACTGGCGGGTGCGGCAGTGGGCGGGACTTCACTAAGAGCGTACACAGCCGTGCGAAATGTGAAACTAGCCTAAGACGGGGCCACAGACATCACACAGGGGGTCCCAAACAGCGCATATGGGATCCCAGAAAGCGCACAGGGGGCAGAGACAGCACACAGGGGCCCTGCGCGCTGTCTCTTCCCCCTTGCACACTGTCACTTCCCCCTCCCTTGTGCACTGTCTCTGCCCCCCTGTGTGCTGCTTGGGGCCCTGTGTGCTGCCTGGGTCCCATTTCACTGTCTCTTCCCCCCTTGCACGCTGTCTCTTCCCCCTCCCTTGTGCACTGTCTCTGCCACTCCGTGTGCTGCCTGGGGCCCCGTGCGCTGCCTGGGACCTTGTGTGTTGCCTGGGGCTCCGTGTGCTGCCTGGGGCCCCTGTGCGCTGCCTGGGGCCCCTGTGCGCTGTCTGGACCCCATGCTCTGCCTGGGGCCTTGTGTGCTGCCTGGGGCCCTGTATGCTGCCTGGGGCCCCTGTGCACTTCCTGTAGCCCCTGTGCTCTTCCTGGGGCCCCTCTATGCTGCCTGGGGCCCTGTGCGCTGCCTTGGGCCCCTGTGCACTGCCTGGGGCCCTGTGTGCTGCCTTGGGCCCTGTGTTCTGCCAGGGGCCCCGTGTGCTGCCTGAGGCCCCTGTGCACTGCCTGGAGCCCTGTGGGCTGCCTGGGGCCCCTGTGGGCTGCCTGGGGTCCTGTGCACTGTCTGGGGCACCGTGCGCTGTTTGGGGCTCCGTGCACTTCCTGTGGCCCCTCTGTGCTGCCTGTTGCCCTGTGCACTGCCTGGGGCCCCATGCACTTCCTGTGGCCCTGTGCTCTTCCTGGGGCCCCTCTGTGCTGCCTGTTGCCCTGTGCGCTGCCTGGGGCCCCTGTCCTCTTCCTGGGGCCCCTCTGTGATGCCTGGAGCCCTGTGTGCTGCCTTGGGCCCCTGTGCACTGCCTGGGGCCCCGTGCACTTCCTGGGGCCCTGTGCTCTTCCTGGGGCCCCTCTGTGCTGCCTGGGGCCCCTCTGTGCTGCCTGGGGCCCCTGTGCTCTTCCTGGGGCCCCTCTGGGCTGCCTGGGGCCCTGTGCGCTGCCTGGGACCCTGTGTTCTTCCAGGGACCCCGTGTGCTGCCTGAGGCCCCTGTGCACTGCCTGGAGCCCTGTGGGCTGCCTGGGGACCCTGCGGGCTGCCCGGGGTCCTGTGCACTGTCTGGGGCACCGTGCGCTGTTTGGGGCTCCGTGCGCTGCCTGGGGCCCCTGTGTGCTGCCTGGAGCCCCTGTGTGTTGCCTTGGGCCCTGTGCGCTGCCTGGGGCCTTGTGCTCTTCCTGGGACTCCTCTGTGCTGCCTGGGGCCCCTCTGTGCTGCCTGGGGCCTCTGTGCTCTTCCTGGGGCCCCTCTGGGCTGCCTGGGGCCAGGCCCCGTGCACTGCCTGGGGCCCTGTGCGCTGCCTGGGACCCTGTGCGCTGCCTTGGGCCCTGAGTGCTGCCTGGGGCCCCGTTTGCTGCCTGGAGCTCCGTTATTGATTATGTCACCCAGGGTATAGTTTGGGCTAGGCCAGAATATACCCGGGTATAATCTGGCCCAGAGGGGTATAAACTGGACTAGTCCAATTTATATCCCGGGGTATAGTTTGGGCTAGGCCAGAATATACCCGGGGTATAATCTGGCCTAGGCCACTTTAACCCCGGGTATTTCTGGGCGGGGGCGTTAATCTGGCCTGTTACACCGGCACCACCTCCATGACTGAACCCGAATGCTGGTGGGGAGAATAAAGTTAATTTTCTCCCTGCTGCATTCGGCTGCGTGCAGGCACCAGGCAGCATAATAATGCTATTAACCTACAGATTAACTGCATATCTGCAGCTTAACTGATTTATTTCTGGTGACAGGTTAATTCTGTCACCAGAGTGTAGTACAAAACTTCAATAAAATGGCGCTGGATTCCGAGCGTTTGCATACTGGTGCCATTTTATTGAAGTAATGTAGTACAACATCAACAAAGCAGTGCGCATGCACCACCCATCGCCATTATCCCTATGGCCAGTGTGTGCGCACTGCTATGTTGACCTTGTAGTATATTTCGTCAATAAAATGACGCCGGAGTCAGCCCATGCACGTACTGTGATCTCCGGAGTCATTTTATTGAAGACACTGTATGTGCAAATTCGCAGACACAGGGTTTTAAAAATAAATGGAAATGTACCAATAAAAATGCTCGCCATATATATATATATTTGTGTGTATTTATTTATATAAATTAGGTAACATTTAAATTAAATAAAAAAAGGTTTATCTTACATTATTCTTTGATTAACCAAACATCTGATGTAGAAATATTTTAGGCATACAAATAAGATAAAACTATTGTTTAGCTCTATGTTATGGAGACTCTAGTCATTCCATTGAAGGTTTTGTATTATTATTATTATGGAAGGAAAAAGGTGGTTTCAGTAAGGGGAAAAGGGCTTTGTTATTTAGAAAAAATAAATAAAAACCTTCATTATTATTAAATAGATGCTATTCTATGAACAGGCATTATATGTTTATATTAGTGCATTATTACTGCAGTATGATAATTAAATATTGCAGACTAGTAACAGAAACAGAATGCCCCTGTAGTGGAATATAAGGGACCCTCTTGCTCTCATATCTTTCCAACACATCCCTCACACTATGTAAATATACTGTAATGTCCACTTGGAATGGCGGCCAGGGCCGTGGGTATTTGGTACCGGGTCCGGTACTTAAAGGGATGTGTCACGGCAGCAGCGACCCATCCCATGGCCCTGGGCACCCATGTTAAGGGAAAAGTCTTTCAAAGGGTTTGTGAAATAATAAAAGTTCATGACACCACCTGTGGTATTCGGTCAGGGATGACCAACGCTGCTTAAAGGGGTCCACTGGGGTGATGTTGTGGCAGCTAGGATGGTATGGCTTCCTACAGGTGAAGCTGGGTCCACCAGGGCTCCCGGGATAGTAGATAAAGATGGTAGATAGTGTAGAAAGAAACAGAGGACACAAGTTGCAGTCTCTTTACCTCTTTACTGTAGAATTCAGGCAGCCACAGTCCAGGGTACCAGATCACAGGTACTACCATGGTCCGACCGGCTTGGAAGCGAATTGGGTGTTGAAACCTTCCTTCTAGCGCTGTCTTGTAGTCCCTTGCTGCATTAGGCATCACATAAGGTCCTTACGTTCTCTCTGTCCCCCTTTAGGTAGGACACTACCCGCATGACAGGTAATTCGAGCCTTTTTACAGGATCTCTATCATGACCCGGGCTCTATCTAGTACTGTGTCTTCGGGTGCTAATGGTGGACAGGTGACTTGAAGTCCAGCTGTCCACCGGTTTCTGCAGTGGGGCATGAAGTTAGCCCCACAACCTCAGTCTTCCAGCTTCCGGTTTCATGCTCTTCAGCATGGAGGAAACTCAGTTGCAGCTTCTCTCTCCAGTTCTTTACTCTCCTTTGCTCCTTCCTCCTTCACACTCTCTACACCATCCTTTTCTCTCTCCTTTCCAGGAGCTACAGCTTACTCCTCTCCCCTGACAGACTGCTCTCTTTCCTTGTCTCTGACAGACTACCCTACTTTCCCTCCAGCCAGAATATATATAGGGGAGCCACCCAAATGCAGGATCAGAGTTCCCCCTTCTGGCCTGGAGTAAGAACATGTTGCATCTTTGTGAATACCTGCTAAAGAGATCCTTCCTCGCTTCCAAGGATGACATCACTCTCCCCATGAGGAAAGCAATGCCACTGTAACAACCAGGAACCTGGGGTGTTGCACACTAGTAATTTCGAACCATGGGAATCTCTAGTGCAAATCCTCTATATGCCATCCAGAAGACTACAGAAAGCAATGATAATATAAGGATAGTGATAGCCCTGGCCCATGTGTTCTTGCACACATAGTTAACCCGCACTTAGTTACTCCAGCTTTTTGCAATATATTTCTTGCATGATTGTGATAAATTCATTCATGGATATTATTTATTTCTGTAGGGCTCAAACCATTCAGTTTGTATCAGTTCTTTCACAGAATCCATCATGATTCCTTGTTTCATTGAAACTTACAATTAATATCAAATATATGAATGAGAGTAAAACAGAATAAAATGTATTTGAGTTTAGGGATTTATTTATTGTAAAAAGAATTAAAATGCTTCCTGCTATATATTTTCTCCTATTCATGATTTTTTTTTCAATTTTGGATTGTAATTATGATAACATTGAAATTATGTTGTTATTGTATAATTTACTTGACTGCATCTATCTCTCATCTCGATGGTTTTACCTGTGTGGAAAAATTAGACTAATTGGATTGGATATTAATTAAAAACCTTCATTGTGACATAATTTGGATATGTGGGGTCACTGAAGACGTTCACAAAATGATTAAAATATAAACATATGGGGGCATGTGTCAGGAATCCCATTGCTGCCACGAGGGGTGATATAACTACTCCCAGACAGGCGTGAACAATAATTATCAATGCCGCCTGTCGCTTCCAAGATGCCCAATGGCACAGGATAAAGTATGTTGCCACCAGCTCCGATTCTCTTAATTGTTAACGCGTCCGGAGCCAACCCAAATCAGTAGCGTAATTCACTTCAGAGGACGCAACAGTTCATTTAGAGCATGGAGAGACAAGCTACTAATTTTATATTTTATTCCAAAAAAGGTAGGCAGTGTTTACAAAGTATAAAAAGTATTATAAAGAAGACAAATCATGTGTACAATACAATTACAAATAAAATGGGATTAAAATTGAAAAAGAACACTTACATTTCGTTATGGCATCTTATCTCATGACTGATCATGTGTTGGGGTGGAAGAAGGTCTACTATATGTCCAGATGCATCAAACATCTGACCAGCAGCTAGACCCCAGACAAAAGACACTGCAAGAATGCTGTCTCACTAAGTTATTTCCTAGTCTAAAACCAAAGCCCTCCCCCTGTAGTGACCTCACTGGGAGGCTGAAACCTTCCCTTTACTTAGAATATGAAAACTATTTTTTCGCATATCTCGCTGTAAGAACCTCGTATAAGAAAGACATGATGATCAGCATGTGCCCCACAACATGGGAATTCTTTTAAGTGTAAACACGGAGTAATTACCTGAACCGCTTGCGGAGAAATTCATGCTTTGCACTCATTACGTTTAGTTTCTAGCACTTTCAGTGAGTGATAGATCTATCGATGGATATCCAGAATATATAATTTTTATAACCCTAGCCCGGTTCGGTGCCTCTATATATCCTGTTAATAGAACACAGAAATGCCTGCAGTTTAGAAGTGGCTATGCCAGTTCGGGCTGGTAATGGTTGGGAGGAGGGAATGAGTCGTTTTAGGGAGAGGTCTGCTGCAGCTAAAACATGTAGAAAAGCCATGGAGACACCATCACGTGTTTCTCAACGCAAGCAATGAATAGCCAGGTCTTTCACCGGGAAGGAACAACCACGGGAAGGGCAGCATCCAATAAAGGAAAACCACCTATGCCAAAACATGGTATCCATCCACAGACAGCTGTTTCAGGGTATTTGCCCCTCATCAGTGTGGAGTAGGAAACTAGCTATTAGGAGCAGTGCCTAGTGATGGTGTCTCCGCGGTGTAGGATGTTTTGATCTCCCCGAGGTCATTCATCCTTATGTTTATAGCCTTTTCACTAGGCACTGCGATCACATCTGGACCCACTTCAAGTTGACCGGCCGAGAGTCCAGAATCTTTAAAGGGAAAACTGAACAGCTCTTCGGAGTTTCCAAGTGTGGGATCAGTTGTCTCAGGGCACTCGGCATGGGAGGAAGGAGGATCAGGGTGAGTAATATCCGGTCCACAATCACGGCTGCTCAGACTTGACCATGTGGAAGACATGGTGGTGGTGGTAGTGGCTAAGTGACTGGAAGCATTATCCGCTATCCAACCAACAACCGTTTCACACTGCTCTTGCTTCAATAGTGGTGTGCTGTGGTCCCCTAGAAACTGGGATAGGAAGGTCGAGCGCGAACATGTGGGTCTTTGCTGTGGACCACTTTCAGCTTGGCCACGGCCTCGTCCTCTGCATTTTTGGGAGGGGAGTTGGGAATTTAAAAAAAAAAAAAAAAAAATAGTGGAACAAGGCTAGCAGACAGAACTATGAAACTTACGCCTGCTACGATTTTTCAAACACAGATACACAAGGCCTCAGCCTAACAGAACAGACTGTATAATAATTTTTTTTTTAGGGGGTGAATTTTTTAAATAAAAACAACAACAAGGCTAGCACACAGAACTATGATATGTATGCCTGCGAAACTACGATTTTTCCACCACAGATACACCAGCCGTCAGCCTCAGATAACAAATGTGGCCTTGATTTTTTTGGTCACAACTAAATTGTGTCAACAAGTTGGCTATGAAAAAAATATATATATATATTTTTTCTTGGCGCTCTCACATCTGGTGTCTGGGACAAAAAAATGGTAGATTTGCTTGTTCTTAGGGTATGTGCACACCTTGCGGAATTTGCTGCGGATCCGCAGCAGATTGGCCGCTGCGGATTCGCAGCAGTTTTCCCTGAGTTTACCATACCATGTAAACCTATGGAATACAAAATCCGCAGTGCACATGCTGCGGAAAAAACTGAGCGGAAACGGTAGCGGTAGCGTTGTTTATTCCGCAACATGTCAATTCTTTGTGCGGATTCCGCAGCGGTATACACCTGCTTAATAAAATTAATCAGCAGGTGTAAAACCGCAGGTGGAATCCGCAGAAAATCCGCAAAAAAACCACGATAAATCTGCGGTAATCCGCAGGTAATCTGCAGAGTGGTTTACTTGCGGATTTACCAAAATCAGTCCGGAAAAATCCGCAGAGTAATCTGGCCTTAGATTTCAATAACCTGGCTGTAGTAGGCAGCGTGGACAAGCAAATAAATGTTAAAATAAGGGGGCTATGGATTGCTTTAGAATAAAAGGAGCAGGTATCAGGTGAAGAAAAAAAAGCCAGGGAAAACTGCAGTTAGATATACTGTATATTAAATAAGCAGCAGACAGTAATGGAGCTTTTGGAAGTATGCAGTGAGAGCTATGTACTCACATACAGTGCCTGCAGGCCTTGCACTGATGTGGATATGCGCACATAATCTCCCCTGCATAATGCGGCGAGCAGGGCGGTGCCAGGTCCCTTATAGACCTGATGATGCTGTGCACCCAGCCAATCACAGTAATATCACAACAAAGATGGCTGCGGCATTGCAGTGGATGGCTGACAATCCCTGCACTATTATTGGTGCTCTAAAGAACGCCAGAATTGCAGGGTGGAGACCCGAGCTCCCGCTGAATAATCCCGGAAATACTCGGTGTTCGCCGAGTACATCTAGCATAGTGATACTCAGGCAAGTACCGAATAGTGACGAGCACGTTCGCTCATCACTAGTACTAAACTGACCCTGCAGCTGGGACTGTGATGATTCTAGCCTCTAGTGATCCCTGGCCAGATCCTGAACCATCTGGGTCAAATTCATAACCCGATCACAGAGTGCACGAACTGGGTCCATTATTCAAGAAAAAAAAGTATATGGCCATACGTAATGTGACGCTAGTCATTACTCATGAGCAGATCGTGAGGCAGAAGAGTCAGACGTTCCATGGTCAATATCAAGAGAGTACGTAGATAACCAAAGGAAAAGACGAAGGGATAGCCAGAACACGGTCCAAAACATCAGGCAGCGGAAGAACAGAACTCAGAGCAACAGAATCAGGCTAACACTCACCAAGACGCACAAACTATGTCTGTCAGGGATCCGGGGCAAACAGCTCAATTAAGTACAGTGGCTACAGAAAGTATTCATACAACTTTACATTTTTCACTCTTTATTTCATTGCAGCCATTTGGTAAACTCAAAAAAGTTCATTTTTTCTCATTAATGAACACTCTGCACCCCAAACTGACTGAAAAAAAACAGAAATGTAGACATTTTTGCAAATTTAATAAAAAAGAAAAACTGAAATACCACATGGTCATAATTATTCAGACCCTTTGCTCAGACACTCATATTTAAGTAACCTGCTGTCCATTTCCTTGTGATCCTCCTTGAGATAGATCTACTCCTTCATTGGAGTCCAGCTGTGTTTCATTAAACTGTTAGGACGTGATTTGGAAAGGCATACACCTATCTATATAAGACCTCACAGCTCACAGTGCATGTCAGACCAAATGAGAATCATGAGGTTTAAGGAACTGGCCAAGGAGCTGAGACAGCACTCAAGGTTCTGCAGCACTCAAGGTTCCCAAGAGAACAGTGGCCTCCATAATCCTTAAATGGAAGAGGTTTGGGACCACCAGAAGTTTTCCTAAACCTGGCTGTCCAGCCAAACTGAGCAATCGTGGGAGAAGAACCTTGGAGAGAGAGAGGTAAAGAACAACCCCAAGATCACTGTGGCTGAGCTCCAGAGATGCAGTAGGGAGATGGGAGAAAGTTCCACAAAGTCAACTATCACTGCAACCCTCCACCAATTGGGCCTTTATGGCAGAGTGGTCCGATGGAAGCCTCTCCTCAGGGCAAGACATATGAAAGCCTGCATAGAGTTTGCTAAAAAAAAAAAAAACACATGAAGGACTCCCAAACTATGAGAAATAAAATTCTCTGGTCTGATGAGATGAATATAGACCTTTTTGGTGATAATTCTAAGTGGTATGTGTGGAGAAAACCAGGCACTGCTCATCACCTGCTCAATACAATCCCAACAGTGAAACATGGTGGTGGCAGCATCATGCTATGGGGATGTTTTAAAGCTGCAGGGACAGGACGACTGGTTGTCATTGAAGGAAACATGAATGCAGCTAAGTACAGAGATATCCTGGATGAAAACCTCTTCCAGAGTGCTATGGACCTCAGACTTGGCCGAAGGTTCACCTTCCAACAAGACAATGACCCTAAGCACACAGCTAAAATAACAAAGGAGTGGCTTCAGAACAACTCTGTGACTATTCTTGACAGGCCCATCCAGAGCCCTGACCTAAACCCAATTGAGCATCTCTGGAGAAACCTGAAAATGGCTGTCAACCAAAGTTCACCATCCAACCTGATGGAATTGGAGAGGTTCTGCAAGGAAGAATGGCAGAGGATCCCCAAATCCAGGTGTGAAAAGTTTGTTGCATCATTTCTAAAAAGACTCATGGCTGTACTAGCTCAAAAGGGTGCTTCTACTAAATACCGAGCAAATGGTCTGAATACTTATGACCATGTGATATTTCAGTTTTTCTTTTTTAACAAATTTGGAAAAATTACTACATTTCTGTTTTTTTTCAGTCAAGATGGGGTGCAGAGTGTACATTAATGAGAAAAAAATGAACTTTTTTGAATTTACCAAATGGCTGCAATGAAACGAAGAGTGAAAAAATGAAAGGGGTATGAATACTTTCCGTACCCACTGTAGCTTTACGATCAGCAGAACACTGAACACCTGCAGGAAGTCCCGCACGTCCCAGTCACAGATTGGACAGCAGAGCTACCGACAGCCCAGCAAGCCCACCACAGTATTGGACAGCCAAGCTGTCAATCAAGACACAGACAGCTCAACAAGACAGTTTCCACAGAACATATATAGTAAGAACCTGGCACTAAACTGTTTATATGCAAGTGGTTTTATTCAATTCCAAGCAGTAGTACAGTAACAGTAAAACGTTTCGGACACATAAGACAACCTTCATCAGTTACTGTGGGTATATGTAATATTACACAATTAATAAATGTACAGAAAAGGAAAAACCACCAAAATCAATAAATATAAAAAATAAAGTATATACAGATATTGTATGGCAATATAGTGGATCAACAGTAAAAATATTCTATGGAGAAATAAATCTGGGCACAGTCATAATTGGTAATAGACATGGGAGAAGTAACGTACCGTACTGTGAGTGATACTGGGGTGAGTATTTACACCCAATTGGTGAACTGAAACTATCGGTATCGGAATCTGAAATGTAATGGGGATAAGTGCACCAAATGAGCAGGTAATTATGGTATATGAAAGTGGTGTGAGTAAAGGCTAAGAACCTACCCCGTAGGTGGAGAGTCTGGACCATAAGGAATTAAATGTATGCAGCCTATAGAAAAAGAGTAGTATCCTTAAGGTATAGCCCCCTCTATTAGGAGCGACGTCTGAGGTGAAGGAATAGCAGGTTACTTTACCTGAGAGGCGATGCTGCAGACGCGGAGTCCACCGCTTGTCTGAAGCATGTGGCAAAAGTGCCTGGTTATATCCAGTGGGGAGAGGGCGGGTACGATCGCAGTCAAAGGCAGCGAGTGTGCGGGGACCGCGCACCAGATTTTACGTGGGTGGCTGTCAGCCTGCCATTCATGTGTTGAACCGTGGTCCGCTGTATGCTGGGACCGGAAATTATGTAATGAGCATGGTTGTGCGTTTCAAAGGAGCACAGGATGTGTTCCACCCTTGTTTCAAAGTATGTGGTGCCGCCCAACTGCTAATAAAGGTAACCTGCATACCTGCAAACAGGGGGTTTCTTCTATTGCACAAGATGGTACATTGGAAAATCGTGAACTTACTACTTAATACAAAAATGCAGTTCATAAAAAATTGAAAATGTGGTGGAACAAAACTGCATTAGAGAACTATGTGGAACAAAATATTATCCCAAGAGGTTTGAGGGTGCAGGTGTACCCTTCTTTTGATCTAAAGGAGGTTGAACTGATACAAAGGAGGAAGAAAGCAGCCACTAAGTGCTCTATAGAAGTTATTAAAATAATCCTTGATAAAAACTCAGTTTCTTTAAGTTCCATTGATAAAGAAATTGAAGAGTTGCATAAAAATTTAAAAAAGCAATTAACAACTGAAAAACTTGAGAATTACTTAAAAGCCATTGAAAAGGACATTGACAAATGGGAAACTGATATTAGTCAACTTAAATTAAAGAACTATCTGAGAGACCCGAAAGATTATGAGACTGATAAAGTTTTTAAATGGCAATTCCCTAAAAAAAGATCTAAATCAATGTCCTTGAATGGAAATACTATACCTAAGGAGATGCCATCTTGCTCTGAAAGCAGTACTTCCTGTAGTGAGACAGAGAGTTCAAATGATTATTACATGCGAACAAGAGTGGGTAATAAGAAATATGCGGATATCTTCTCTAAGAAGAATACCAAACGAAATAGTGACCATATGAAGTTAATCAATTTATCAGAATATACACTGGCTGATACTCAAATTAGATTACTGGAAAAGGGCTTAACTTTTTCTCCTTCTTCCAAATTAGACAAATTTACGGTGGTAAAGGATTTACCCCTTTTTGCCCGCAAAATAATTTTACAAAAAATGCATCATAAAGAGGATTTGGACCTTCTTTTTCCGACTACAGTGGAAAGGGAGGCCCTGAGAGATCTTGAAGAATTGTTAGAGGAAAATGCCCAAACTGAGGCTGGTAAGTTTCCTTCACATTTGATTACTAAATCTAAAACTTTCCCTAGCCTCAGTATGTGTCCATCAATTGATGTATTTACAAGGCTGGTTACAAGGGATATTGAGTTGTTACCTGATAGTCCTGGGTGGAAATCTAACATAGATAAAGAAGAAAGATTGGCATTAAAAGAACTGCAGAATCTTAGTGATGTGATAATAAAACAAGCAGATAAGGGAGGAAACACCATTATCTGGCCTACCTATTTGTATGAGAAACAAGCTGGTAAAATATTATCGGCAAAATCGTGTTATAAAAAATTGACATTCAACCCTTTAACACAATATCAGCAGGAGCTGATTCTGATTTTGGAAAAAGCGTATGAAAACGGGATTATACCAAAGAGATTGTTGGATCATATTGTAAAATTGCAACCAAAAATGGCCACCTTCTATCTCTTGCCGAAACTGCACAAGGATCCGTATGATCCTCCAGGAAGACCAATAGTTTCTGGCAAAGACAGTTTATGTAAAACAATATGTAAGGTCATTGATTTCTATCTACAACCTCTAGTCCTAGCACTTCCCTCACATAATAAGGACATAAGGACACAACAGCTGCCTTGCAAAAATTGGACTTGATACAATTGGATAAGAATGCAACTTTGGTGACTGCAGATGTTGAGGCTCTGTATTCTTATATTAAGCATAGTGATGGTTTGCGTGCAGTTTCCCATTACTTACATGAAAGTAATTTAGATAAATCATTGGTGGAACTGATTCTTGTTCTAGTGAAAGTTAATTTGAAGCACAATGTATTTATTTTCAACAAAAATATCTTTCCTCAACAGCAGGGAACTTCAATGGGCGCAACTTGCGCCCCAGCCTATACAAACCTGTTCTTGGGTTATTGGGAAAGAGAAATCTTTCAAGATGACCAGATAAAAGAAATGGAGTTGATACAAGGATGGAGTCGATACATCGACGACATCCTATTTATCTGGGAAGGTACCAATGACCAGTTAACATCGTTGATGGAGAGGTTAAACAGCAATGGCTACAACATTAAACTTACTTACAAATGCGGGAGATCTTTGGACTTCTTAGATGTAAGATTTCGGTTGCATCAAAAGGTAAGATTATTACGAATGTGTTTAGGAAGCCTACCGCCACCAATACTCTCCTCCATGCCTCATCTGCTTATTACAAATCAACAATTGATGGTATTCCGATAGGGCAATTTCTGAGGGTTAAGAAAATCTGTGCTACGGAGAATAATTATCAGACTCAGTCTATGGAGCTTGAACGCTGCTTCCAAGATCAGGGCTACAGCAATAGACAAATTAAAAGGGGATATAATCAAGCATCTAAAATCTCGAGAGAGGAACTTCTATATGGAACTTCTGTATGGAAGAAGAACAACATCTAGAAAACAAAAGAATACGAATCAAGTGAGATTTATTACCAATTATAATAAGCAGTGGACAGAATTAACATCAATTTTTTACAAGCATTGGAATATTTTGTTAAGTGCCTCCATTTTAAGGAAGATTTTGCCCAATCATCCATCTAAGGTACCAAAACGAGCGCGTAATCTAAAAGACATCCTTGTCCATTATTCAGGTGTTGAGGCTGTTTCAAAAGCATCTGTGTCTGGAAGAAAGGCATTTTTTCCATGCAAAACGTGTAAAGCATGCAATAATCATATTAAGCAGGGCTGTGGAGTCGGAGTCGTGGAGTCGGAGTCGGAGTTAATTTTGGTTAGAGTCGGTAGAAATGTACCGACTCCGACTCCAGCTTTAAAAAAAATATTAATATTTCATAATTGAACTTTCATATGAATTTTATAAATGTTACTCAAATATACAGTATATGTTCTATCAAACTATGAACAACAGTGATGAGCAGTTCTGCTGGAGATAGAGACATTTCTTACTTCTTGTGTGTCACTGTTCTCCACTGCCCTTATCTAATCTTATACTTGGTTAACCTCATGCTGCCCCAACCCCCCTACTTACAATGTATGAAACTGAAAGTGAAAATGTGTTGCAAATTCTTAGTAGTAAAGCTCCTCCTCTAGATTAGATGTTTACTAGGTGTGCGTCTTCCAAGTATCTCACAGCTGCTACTCAGAAGAGGAAGGCTGTAAGAAGTATTATCCTTTCAACAAGCTTTGCATCAGTTAACTGTGAGTACATGAGGAATAACAGTATTACTAACCACTATATCAGTTGTACGACCTGGCAATAATTTTGTACAATTGTTTTTAGGAAAAACAATTGTCATTTGGATTGTGAATGCAGAATTAAAAACCTGAGAATGTCAAAGAAGCGTCACATTAAATCAGCTGTATTTGAACATTTTACCATCACTCAAGATAGAAAACATTATGTCTGCCAGTGTATGACAAATGATCCAGACGAAAACAAATGCTGTGAAGCCAAGATCAGTACATATTCAGGCAAAGATAAAAATGCTCCTACCAGAGCTTCTAATCTAAAGAGACATTTGCAGCGCTTTCATATAGAAGTACTGAAAGCAGTGGATGAGAAAGACTGCATCCAAACCAATGAACCAGTGCCCAGCTCTTCCAGCCAAACAAAGGAGCAGAGAACTTTGCAGCCATCAGTTGCAAGATATTTTGTCAGTGACAAAGTTACTGTGACAATGACAGTAGATATATTTAAAAAACAGATCATAGAGCTTGTTGTAAAGGATAGTGTGCCTATTTCATTATTTTCACGACCAGCTTTTATGTGTCTGAATGGGGAAATGGCCCACAAGCTTGGTGTTTCTCTGGAGAGAGAGAGTATTAGAAAATTAGTAATCGAAGAAGCTTTTAAACAAAAGGAAGAACTTAAAAAAACTCTCAAGGGACGCTTTCTGTTTCTTAAAATGGATGCCTGCACACGTCACAGAATGAACTATTTTGCCATCAATGTCCGATTTGTTTGTGACAAAAATGAAATAGTTACCAAGACATTGGCAGTAAAAGACACCAAAGCTCATCACACCAGTGAGTTTCTCCAGGTCTTGTTGGAAAAGATTCTGCAAGACTATGAACTTAAAAAAGAGCAAGTTCTTTCTGTCGTAACTGACAATACTTCAAATATGATAAGTACTATTAAGCTAATGAATGAGAGTAATGATGGTGACCAGCAGCTAGAAGAACATTCTGGGTCCACAGACACAGAAATGTTTGAAATAGAGGTACACAGTATTGTAACTGAGGAGCAAACTGAAGTTGCTTCAGATGAACAGCAACATGATAGTTTAGATGATCTTGTTGAAACTGTGTCAATACGTTCTTTCATTCATCACATGCGCTGTGTTGTGCATACGCTACAGCTGGCTATAAGAGACAGTTTGCAAGAAGGACATGCTGCTGCACTGATTGGCAAGGTGAGAAAATTGGCTACTGTTGCCAGAACCCTTAAAGTTGACTCAATTTTGAAGAGACATGCTGGAAAATGGGCAATTATTGATCAAGCCACATGATAGGGCAGTACTTACTTAATGATTCAGCGCTTGGTTGAACTGAAAACCTTTCTTGTAGACATGGCTAACCCTCAACTGACGCTAAATGAAAGTCAGTGGAATCAGGTGACTGAGCTGGAAAAATTGCTAGAGCACCCATTTACAGTGACTAAAAAATTACAAGCAGAGGACATAACTCCAGGTATTTTCTTAAAGGAGTGGAAGAACCTGATGTTTTGCCTGTCTCAAAGAGGAGGGTTAATTGCAAGTGGCATTGCTTCAGTACATCAATGATACGGAGAGAGGAGCAACTATAACAAAATAACATTCTTTTGGCAGCTATTTATGTAGACCCCATGCATCGGATTCTTGTAGATGATCAACAGCTAACTAAAGGAAAAGAAGCTCTGTTTGAAATAGCAGTAAGGATGAAAGGGTTGCAGAACAGTCAGGAGGAACAAGAAGAATTTGGTCATCCTGCCACATCTTCACCCTCATCAACTGATGAAGAATTTAATTTCGAAAAATATTTGGATCACAAGGACCGTGCAAAGCGTTCCCGCATAGGAGAAGAGTCATCCCCATCAAAGAACAGCCAGTACATTTCAGCAGAATTTTTCATGCGCACTAAAAGAAATTGAGAAATTTGACCGTTCATCAAAAATAACAGTGCACCAAGCGATTCCTCTGTATCCTGACATTGTCAGAGATGTTGCTCGAATGGTTACTGATTTGCCACCAACCCAAGTTAGTGTAGAGAGGTTGTTCTCTGCTCTCAAAATAATTAGATCAGATTTGAGGGCATCCATGAAGGAGGATCTGACAGAGGCAATACTTTTTCTGAGGACAAATTTATAGATTTCTTCTTATTAACTGCATAACAGTGTTTATTGCATATTTACTTACAAGAGTTTAGAAAAGTTTATAAAAGTTATTTGCTATATTCTAATTGTATTTTAATAATATAGTTTTTGCTCTAAGTGGTCTGATTACTTATATGATGGTTAGAAACTGAATAAGCACGATGTTAATATTTTACAACAGTAAATTTATTGATACGAATTGGTCATTTATGAAGGAGTCGGAGTCGGAGCCGGAGTCGGAACCTGATAAAATCCAGGAGTCGGAGTCGCAACTGTGGCTTACCGACTCCACAGCCCTGATATTAAGAGCCATACTTTTGTAAATCATGATGGCATTAGAACATATTCAATATGGAAAAATCTGACTTGCTCCTCGAAAGGAGTTGTGTATCATGCACAATGTCCCTCTAAGAAGGTGTACATTGGACTCACAACACGTGAGTTAAAAATACGTACTATGGAACATGTGCTTGATATAGAAAAGGCTGCCACTACAGAGGATGTAAGTGTTAGGTGTCGAGTTCCCGCCTCTGCACAGGGGGAATCTCGAACCATCTCCGCTGCGGTCTCCCATTCTTCTCCAGCCGCAGTGGAGTGTGCTCAGCGGAGACGTCGGACCCAGCGTCTTGCTCAGTCTCACTCTGTGCATAGGGTTACTGCTGCTTTGCCAGCTTCTGCCATTGAAGTCAGTGCTGGGCAGCGGCGAGCAGACGCTTTTGGGACTAAGTCCTGCTTTTCCCCTTCTGAGCATGCCCAGGGCAAGATCTCCCATTGGACATCGAAGGTCACATGCTCAGATACTGCAGCAGATCCCCTAGGTCCTCCAGGAAGGTCCTGAAGGTGCTCAACTTCTGTGGCAGCTTCCCATTGGTCCTTCTGGGAAGGTCCTGTACATGCTGCAGCTATAAAAGGTTCGCATGACCGCACGGCCATGCGCTAGTGTACATTTGTATACGTGTGTGTTGATGAGTGCAAGTCGGTCTTAAATATCCCCTCCCTTGTGTATGACTGCTCGCGAAAGGTGGATGCTTGCTGTCTAGCACCCGACTAAGCTGTCAACACAAAGACACACGATTGTTATGACCCCAATGGCAGAGGGCCTCAAAAGTAAATACCAAGTCTGCAAACACAAAAAACCAGCTCATAGGGCAGTGGTAACTGGGCTGACCGTATATCTAAACCTAGCACCACAAATAGCAGCAGCCGGGGAACGTGCCTACGTTGGTTCTAGACGTCTCGCGCCAGCCGGAGAACTAACTAACCCTAGAAGGGAAAAGATAGACCTTTCTTGCCTCCAGAGAAAAGACCCCAAAAGTTGGATACAAGCCCCCAACAAATAATAACGGTGAGGTAAGGAGAAAAGACAAACGTAAGAATGAACTAGATATTTAGCAAAGAGAGGCCCACTGACTAATAGCAGAATATAGTAAGATGACTTATACGGTCAGCAAAAACCCTATGAAAATTCCCACGCTGGATATTCAAGAACCCCCGAACCGTCTAACGGCCCGGGGGGAGAATACCAGCCCCCTAGAGCTTCCAGCAAAATCAGGAATCACATTTAGTACAAGCTGGACAAAAAATATGAGCAATGCAAATAACCAAAAAACAAAGAAGCAGGACTTAGCTTAATTTTGCAAGATCCAGGACCATCAGACAGGAGCAAACAGAAAGGAACTGATTACAACGATGCCAGGCACCAGACTGAGAATTCAGGAAGTTTATATAGCAACACCCCTGGACTAACGACCCAGGTGGGTGCCAAAACTGAAGAAAGACAATCCCAGAGTCATATCACTAGTGACCACAAGAGGGAGCCAAAAAAGTCTAATTCACAACAGTACCCCCCCTTTAAGGAGGGGTCACCGAACCCTCACCAAGACCACCAGGGCGATCAGGATGAGCAGCGTGAAAGGCATGAACTAAATCGGCCGCATGCACATCAGAGGCAACCACCCAGGAATTATCCTCCTGACCATAGCCCTTCCACTTGACCAGATACTGAAGCCTCCGCCTGGAGAGACGAGAATCCAAGATCTTCTCCACTACATACTCCAACTCGCCCTCAACCAACACCGGAGCAGGAGGCTCAACAGAAGGAACCACAGGTACAACGTACCGCCGCAACAAAGACCTATGGAACACGTTGTGAATGGCAAACGACACCGGAAGATCCAAGCGAAAGGACACAGGATTAAGGATTTCCAATATCTTGTAAGGACCGATGAAGCGAGGCTTAAATTTAGGAGAGGAGACCTTCATAGGAACAAATCGAGAAGACAGCCATACCAAATCCCCAACACGAAGTCGGGGACCCACACCGCGGCGGCGGTTGGCAAAACGCTGAGCCTTCTCCTGTGACAACTTTAAGTTGTCCACCACATGATTCCAAATCTGCTGCAACCTATCCACCACAGAATCCACCCCAGGAGAGTCAGAAGGCTCCACATGTCCCGAGGAAAAACAAGGATGGAAACCAGAGTTGCAAAAAAAAGGCGAAACCAAAGTAGCGGAACTAGCCCGATTATTAAGGGCAAACTCAGCCAACGGCAAGAAGGTCACCCAATCATCCTGATCTGCAGAAACAAAACACCTCAAATAAGCCTCCAGAGTCTGATTAGTTCGCTCCGTTTGTCCATTAGTCTGAGGATGAAAGGCAGACGAAAACGACAAATCAATGCCCATCTTAGCACAAAAGGATCGCCAGAACCTGGAAACAAACTGGGATCCTCTGTCAGACACAATATTCTCAGGAATGCCGTGTAAACGAACCACATTCTGAAAGAACAAAGGAACCAGATCGGAAGAGGAAGGCAGCTTAGGCAAAGATACCAAATGGACCATCTTGGAAAAGCGATCACATACCACCCAGATGACAGACATGCCCTGAGACACCAGAAGATCTGAAATGAAATCCATGGAAATGTGTGTCCAAGGCCTCTTCGGGACAGGCAAGGGCAAGAGCAACCCGCTGGCACGAGAACAGCAAGGCTTAGCTCAAGCACAAGTCCCACAGGACTGCACAAATGACCGCACATCCCGTGACAAGGAAGGCCACCAAAAGGACCTAGCCACCAAATCTCTGGTGCCAAAAATTCCCGGATGCCCTGCCCACACCGAGGAATGAACCTCGGAAATGACTCTGCTGGTCCACTTATCAGGAACAAACAGTCTGTCAGGTGGACAAGAGTCAGGTCTACCAGCCTGAAATCACTGCAAAACACGTCGCAAATCCGGAGAAATGGCTGACAAGATAACTCCCTCTTTAAGAATACCAACTGGTTCTGCGACTCCAGGAGAGTCCGGCACAAAGCTCCTTGAAAGAGCATCAGCCTTCACATTCTTTGAACCTGGTAAATACGAGACCACAAAGTCAAAACGGGAGAAAAACAATGACCAACGGGCCTGTCTAGGATTCAGGCGTTTAGCAGACTCGAGATACATCAGATTTTTGTGATCAGTCAAGACCACCACACGATGCTTAGCACCCTCGAGCCAATGACGCCACTCCTCAAATGCCCACTTCATGGCCAACAACTCCCGATTGCCAACATCATAATTCCGCTCAGCGGGCGAAAACTTCCTAGAGAAAAAAACACATGGTCTCATTACAGAGCAACCAGGGCCTCTCTGCGACAAAACGGCCCCTGCCCCAATCTCAGAAGCATCCACTTCAACCTGAAAGGGAAGTGAGACATCAGGCTGGCACAAAACAGGCGCCGAAGTAAACCGGCGCTTCAACTCCTGGAAAGCCTCCACGGCTGCAGGAGCCCAGTTAGCAACATCAGAACCTTTCTTGGTCATATCCGTCAAAGGTTTAACAACTAGTGTTGAGCGATACCGTCCGATACTTGAAAGTATCGGTATCGGAAAGTATCGGCCGATACCGGCAAAGTATCGGATCCAATCCGATACCGATACCCGATACCAATACAAGTCAATGGGACTCAAGTATCGGACGGTATTCCTGATGGTTCCCAGGGTCTGAAGGAGAGGAAACTCTCCTTCAGGCCCTGGGATCCATATAAATGTGTAAAAGAAAGAATTAAAATAAAAAATATCGCTATACTCACCCTCCGACGCAGCCTGGACCTCAGCGAGGGAACCGGCAGCGTTGTTTGTTTAAAATTCGCGCTTTTACTTGGTTACGTGAAGTCCCGGCTTGTGATTGGTCAGGGCGGCCATGTTGCCGGGACGCGGACCAATCACAGCAAGCCGTGACGAAATTACGTCACGGCTTGCTGTGATTGGTCCGCGTCCCGGCAACATGGCCGCCATTAACCAATCACAAGCCGTGACGTCACGGGAGGCTGGACACGCGCACTTTTTAAAATGGGCGCGTGTCCAGCCTCCCGTGATGTCACGGCTTGTGATTGGTTGCGTCTCCCATGTGACTGCGACGCAACCAATCACAAAGCCGGGACGTAATTTTAAAATCCTTAAGGACCTGAAATTACGTCACGGCTTGCTGTGATTGGTTGCGTCTCCCATGTGACTGCGACGCAACCAATCACAACGCCGGAACGTAATTTTAAAATCCTGAAGGACCTGAAATTACGTCACGGCTTGCTGTGATTGGTTGCGTGCCGGTCACATGGGCGGCACGCAACCAATCACAAGCCGGGACTCACGTAAAGGAAAGAAAAGCACGAATTTTAAACAAAGAACGCTGCCGCTTCCCTCGGTAAGGTGCAGGCTGCGTCGGAGAGGTGAGTATAGCAATATTTTTTATTTTAATTATCTCTTTTACACATTTTTACATTAATGTTGTTTCGATACCGATACCCGATATCACAAAAATATCGGATCTCGGTATCGGAATTTCCGATACAGCAAGTATCGGCCGATACCCGATACTTGCAGTATCGGAATGCTCAACACTATTAACAACGCTAGAAAAATTAGCGATAAAACGACGGTAGAAGTTAGCAAAACCCAAGAACTTCTGAAGACTCTTAACTGACGTGGGTTGAGTCCAATCATGAATAGCTCGGACCTTGACCGGGTCCATCTCCACCGCAGAAGGGGAAAAAATAAAACCCAAAAAGGGAACCTTCTGTACTCCAAAGAGACACTTTGAGCCCTTAACAAACAAAGCATTCTCACGCAAAACCTGAAACACCATCCTGACCTGCTCTACATGCGAATCCCAATCATCAGAAAAAACCAGAATATCATCCAGATAAACAATCATAAATTTATCCAGATACTTCCGGAAAATATCATGCATAAAGGACTGAAACACTGAAGGAGCATTAGAGAGCCCAAAAGGCATCACCAAGTACTCAAAATGACCTTCGGGCGTATTAAATGCAGTTTTCCATTCATCTCCTTGCTTAATGCGCACAAGGTTGTACGCACCACGAAGATCTATCTTGGTGAACCACTTGGCACCTTTAATCCGGGCAAACAAGTCCGACAACAGAGGCAAAGGATACTGAAATTTAACAGTGATTTTATTCAGAAGCCGATAGTCAATACAAGGTCTCAAAGATCCGTCCTTCTTGGCCACAAAAAAGAATCCCGCACCAAGAGGGGAAGAGGATGGACGGATATGCCCCTTCTCCAGAGATTCCTTGATATACGAACGCATTGCGGTATGCTCAGGTACAGACAGATTAAATAATCTTCCCTTAGGAAACTTACTACCTGGAATCAAATCTATAGCACAGTCACAGTCCCTATGAGGAGGAAGAGCACTGGACCTGGACTCGCTGAATACATCCTGATAATCAGACAAATACTCAGGAACTTCCGAAGGAGTAGAGGAAGCAATAGACACCGGTGGGGAATCACCATGAATTCCCTGACAGCCCCAACTTGACACAGACATTGCCTTCCAATCCAAGACTGGATTATGGGTCTGTAACCATGGCAGACCCAAAACGACCAAATCATGCATATTATGCAGAACCAGAAAACGAATCACCTCCCGATGTTCAGGAGTCATGCACATGGTTACCTGTGTCCAAAACTGCGGTTTATTTTCCGCCAATGGCGTAGCGTTAATACCTCTAAGAGGGATAGGATTTACCAACGGCTCAAGAACAAAACCACAGCGCTTGGCAAATGACAGATCCATAAGACTCAGGGCAGCACCTGAATCCACAAACGCCATAACAGGGTAGGAGGACAATGAGCAAATTAAAGTCACAGACAAAATAAATTTAGGTTGCAAATTACCAATGGCGACAGGACTAACAACCCTTGTTGGGCGTTTAGAGCATGCTGATATAACATGTGTTGAATCACCACAGTAAAAACACAACCCATTCTGACGTCTATGATTTTTCCGTTCATTTCTAGTCTGAATTCTACCACATTGCATTAAATCAGGTGTTTGTTCAGACAACACCACCAGAAAATTAGCGGCTTTGCGCTCCCGCAAACGCCGGTCAATTTGAATAGCCAGCGCCATTGAATCATTCAGACTTGTAGGAATGGGGAAACCCACCATCACATTCTTAATGGCTTCAGAAAGGCCATTTCTGAAATTTGCGGCCAGAGCACACTCATTCCACTGAGTAAGCACGGACCATTTCCGAAATTTTTGGCAATACACTTCAGCTTCATCCTGGCCCTGAGAAATAGCCAGCAAGGCTTTTTCTGCCTGAATTTCAAGATTGGGTTCCTCGTAAAGCAATCCGAGCGCCAGAAAAAACGCATCAATATTTGCCAATGCCGGATCTCCTGGCGCTAGCGAGAAGGCCCAATCCTGAGGGTCGCCCCGTAAGAAAGAGATAACAATTTTAACTTGCTGAGCTGAGTCTCCAGATGAACGGGGTCTCAGAGATAGAAACAATTTTCAATTATTCCTGAAATTCCTAAACTTAAATCGGTCTCCAGTGAACAGTTCAGGAATAGGTATTTTAGGTTCAGACATTGGACTACTGGTAACAAAATCTTGTATGCCCTGCACACGAGCAGCAAGCTGATCTACACTTGTAATCAAGGTCTGGACATTCATGTCTGCAGCAAGCTCAAGCCACTCAGAGGTAAAGGGGAGAAAGAAAGAGAGGAAAAAAAAAAAACCTCAGAATTTCCTTTCTTATTATCCCACTTCTGCAATGCATTAAACATTCAACTTTGGCCTGGCATACTGTTATGACCCCAATGGCAGAGGGCCTCAAAAGTAAGTACCAAGTCTGCAAACACAAAAAACCAGCTCATAGGGCAGTGGTAACTGGGCTAACCGTATATCTAAACCTAGCACCACAAATAGCAGCAGCCGGGGAACGTGCCTACGTTGGTTCTAGACGTCTCGCGCCAGCAGGAGAACTAACTAACCCTAGAAGGGAAAAGATAGACCTTTCTTGCCTCCAGAGAAAAGACCCCAAAAGTTGGATACAAGCCCCCAACAAATAATAACGGTGAGGTAAGGAGAAAAGACAAACGTAAGAATGAACTAGATATTTAGCAAAGAGAGGCCCACTGACTAATAGCAGAATATAGTAAGATGACTTATACGGTCAGCAAAAACCCTATGAAAATTCCCACGCTGGATATTCAAGAACCCCCGAACCGTCTAACGGCCCGGGGGGAGAATACCAGCCCCCTAGAGCTTCCAGCAAAATCAGGAATCACATTTAGTACAAGCTGGACAAAAAATATGAGCAATGCAAATAACCAAAAAACAAAGAAGCAGGACTTAGCTTAATTTTGCAAGATCCAGGACCATCAGACAGGAGCAAACAGAAAGGAACTGATTACAACGATGCCAGGCACCAGACTGAGAATTCAGGAAGTTTATATAGCAACACCCCTGGACTAACGACCCAGGTGGGTGCCAAAACTGAAGAAAGACAATCCCAGAGTCATATCACTAGTGACCACAAGAGGGAGCCAAAAAAGTCTAATTCACAACACACGATACAGCGTCTATTGCTGTAGCCGCCAGTGCGGCGCCGTGCGCTTATAGAGTGCTTTCCTATCCCAAGTCTGGGTGGTTAGTGGCGTCCGCCAAAGCGGCACAGCACGCACTCTTGTGCTTTAAGTTATATTTTTCTGTTACTTTGACACCCCAGTTGCGGTGTCGAGCGCAAGTGGTCTGAAAGTACTCTAATCCTGTGTCTTGGGATAGAGTCCTGAGACTCCTTGCTTGCGCTCTTGGTGCGGTACCGTGGCCTTGTGATGCAACAGGGTTTGCTTCCTTCACACAGGGTGAAGTTAACCCGTGTGTGTATCCACATTGTACCGCCATATAGTCTGTCATTACTCAGCAGCAGGTTCCATCTCTGCACAGTGGACCCCGGGCTGCGAACGCACCTTATACCATCTCTCTTATAATTTGGTGTGTTCCGCTAGCCCTAACATTACACTAGCGCCAGGGTCTGGCTAGTAATAATGGACAAACAGCAATCCTTGCTGTAAATCCAGCAGCTGGAGGGTAGGTTGGCGGCTCTCGAGTGCACAACCTCAGCTGTGGATGTAACCGCAGTTGCTGTTCAGGCTGCTAGCGTGGCTGCAGCAACCTTGTCCACTGCCACCTCTGTTCCGACTCTATTTCGCCTCCCGCTGCCAGAAAAATTTTCTGGTGATAGTAAGTCTTGTAGGGGTTTCGTGAGCCAGTGCTTTATACATCTCGAGCTTCTGGCCACACGTTTCCCCACAGAGTGGGCTAAGGTGGGATTGATTGTGTTTCTCCTGTCGGACATGGCGTTGGAGTGGGCTACGCTGCTGTGGGAGCGTGGTGATCATGTGGTACAGAGTGCTTCGTTGTTCCTGAGCACTCTGAAACAGGTCTTTTTAGGACCTCGTGTGTTGTGAATTCTGTTGTGGGTTCTGCTCTTGGGCTCCCTCCGGTGGTTATAAGTGGTAGTGCTGCTGTTTGTCCTTCACAACAGTCATCAGCTGCTTCCACTTTGGACGGGGCTATTTAGTCTGGCTCCTTCTTTTAGTGAGTGCCAGTTGTCCATTTTTTTCTAGGGATCCACATCTCTGCTTGGTTTCTCCTTCTGGATTGTCCAAATCATCAAAGATAAGTCCTGGCTCTGTTTTTGCAGTCCACATGCGGTGGACTTAATAGTTCTGTGAATTGCTATGTTTTTTTCTTGTCCAGCTTTGTCTGTGTAAAGATTTATTCAGCCAAGTTGGAAGCTCTGGAGTCACAGAGTTACCCTCCATGCCTTTAGTTAGGTGTGGTGGATATTTGTAGTTTTTTTATACTGACGGCACAGTACTCTGCCCTGTCTTTTCTTTCTAGGTAGCGTGGCCTCCTTTGCTAAATTCTGTTTTCAGTCTGCGTTTGTAATTTCCCTCTCCTCTCACAGTCAATATTTGTGGGGGGCTGCCTTTCCTTTGGGAATTTTCTCTGAGGCAAGATAGTATTCCTGTTTCTTTCTTTAGGGGTAATTAGTCCTCCGGCCGTGAAGAGGTGTCTAGGGAGTGACAGGAACATACCACGGCTACTTCTAGTTGATGTGTTAAGTTCAGGGTCTGCGGTCAGTATAGAGGCCACCTACTCCAGAGCTCGTCCATGCTGCTCCTAGGCCACCAGTTCATAACAGTACAACTGGCCAACAATGAGTTAACCGCATCTCAAAAGAAGGGAAAGAAAGTGCTGAGCCTTTTTTTTTCTGTACTCTGTTGTGGGTTTTTTTCCCTCTTCACTTCTGGGTGGCTCAGGAGTTAGGCGTTGACATGGATGTTCAGGGACTTGCTTCTCGGGTGGATCAACTTGCTGCTAGAGTACAGGGTATTTCTGATTATATCGTGCAGACTCCTGTTTTAGAGCCTAGAATTCCTACCCCTGATCTGTTCTTCGGGGACAGGTCCAAATTTTTGAGCTTTAAAAATAACTGTATACTGTTTTTTGCGCTGAAGCCCCGTTCCTCTGGTGATCCCATCCAGCAGGTAAAAATTGTCATTTCTCTGTTGCGTGGTGACCCGCAGGATTGGGCATTTTCCCTGGAATCTGGGAATCCGGCCTTGCTTAATGTAGACACCTTTTTTCAGGCGCTTGGGTTATTGTATGATGAACCTAACTCTGTAGAGCATGCTGAGAAAACACTTTTGGCCCTGTGTCAGGGTCAAGAAGCGGCAGAGTCATATTGCCAGAAATTCAGAAAATGGTCTATGCTTACTAAGTGGAATGAGGATGCTTTGGCGGCAATTTTCAGAAAGGGTCTTTCTGAATCTGTTAAAGATGTTATGGTGGGGTTTCCCACGCCTGCAGGTCTGAGTGATTCTATGTCTCTGGCCATTCAAATTGATTGGCGCTTGCGTGAGCGCAGAGTTGTGCACACTATGGCGTTGTCTTCCGAGCGGAGTCCTGAGCCTATGCAGTGTGATAGGATTGTGTCTAGAGCGGAACGCCAAGGATTCAGACGTCAGAATAGGTTGTGCTTTTACTGCGGCGATTCTGCTCATGTTATTTCTGATTGCCCTAAGCGTGCCAAGAGAATCGCTAATTCCGTTACTATCAGTACTGTACAACCTAAATTTCTGTTATCTGTGACCCTGATCTGCTCATTATCGTCATTCTCTGTCATGGCATTTGTGGATTCAGGCGGACTTAGAATTTGCCAGACGTTGTGGTTTTTCCTTACAGCCTTTGCGGAGTCCTATCCCTTTGAGGGGGATTGATGCTACACCATTGGCTAAAAATAAACCTCAGTTTTGGACACAGTTAACCATGTGCATGGCGCCAGCCCATCAGGAAGATTGTCGCTTCCTGGTGTTACATAATTTGCATGATGCTGTTGTGCTGGGGTTTCCATGGTTACAGGTACATAATCCGGTGTTGGATTGGAAATCTATGTCTGTGACTAGTTGGGGTTGTCAGGGGGTTCACGATGACGTTCCTCTGATGTCAATTTCCTCCTCCCCCTCTTCTGAAATTCCTGAGTTTCTGTCAGATTTCCAGGATGTTTTCGATGAGCCCAAGTCCAGTTCCCTTCCACCGCATAGGGACTGTGATTGTGCTATTGATTTGATTCCAGGCTGTAAGTTTCCTAAGGGCCGACTTTTCAACCTGTCTGTGCCTGAACATGCCGCCATGCGGAGCTATGTAAAGGAGTCTTTGGAGAAGGGGCATATTCGGCCATCTTCTTCTCCATTAGGAGCAGGTTCTTTTTTTGTTGCCAAGAAGGATGGCTCCTTGAGACCCTGTATTGATTATCGCCTCTTGAATAAGATCACGGTCAAATTCCAATACCCTTTGCCTTTGCTTTCTGATTTGTTTGCCAGAATTAAGGGGGCTAGTTGGTTTACTAAGATTGACCTTCGAGGGGCATATAATCTGGTTCGTATTAAGCAGGGTGACGAATGGAAAACTGCGTTTAATATGCCCGAGGGCCATTTTGAGTATCTTGTGATGCCATTCGGACTCTCTAATGCCCCATCTGTGTTTCAGTCCTTCATGCATGATATTTTTCGGAATTATCTTGATAAATTCATGACTGTATATTTGGATGATATTTAGATTTTTTCAGATGATTGGGAGTCTCATGTGAAACAAGTTAGGATGGTGTTTCAGGTCCTTCGTGAAAATGCCTTGTTTGTGAAGGGGTCTAAGTGCCTCTTTGGAGTACAGAAGGTTTCTTTTTTGGGCTCCATTTTTTCTCCATCATCTATAGAAATGGATCCGGCTAAGGTTCAGGCCATTCATGATTGGATCCAGCCCACATCCGTGAAGAGCCTTCAGAAATTTTTGGGCTTTGCTAATTTTTATCGTCGTTTCATTGCCAACTTCTCCAGTGTGGTTAAACCCCTGACCGATTTGACGAGGAAGGGCGCTGATGTAGCTAATTGGTCCTCTGAGGCCGTTTCTGCCTTTCAGGAGCTTAAGCGCCGATTTACTTCTGCCCCTGTGTTGCGTCAGCCGGATGTTTCTCTTCCTTTTCAGGTTGAGGTTGACGCTTCTGAGATTGGGGCAGGGGCCGTTTTGTCTCAGAGGAATTCTGATGGTTCCTTGATGAAACCGTGTGCCTTCTTTTCTCGAAAGTTTTCGCCTGCGGAACGCAATTATGATGTCAGCAATCGTGAGTTGTTGGCTATGAAGTGGGCATTTGAGGAGTGGCGACATTGGCTTGAGGGGGCCAAGCACCGTATTGTGGTCTTGACCGATCATAAGAATCTGATTTACCTCGAGTCTGCCAAACGGCTGAATCCTAGACAGGCCCAATGGTCCCTGTTTTTCTCCCGTTTTGATTTTGTTGTCTCGTATCTTCCAGGTTCTAAGAATGTTAAGGCTGATGCCCTCTCTAGGAGTTTCTTGCCTGATTCCCCTGGGATTCTTGAGCCGGTTGGTATTCTTAAGGAGGGGGTGATTCTTTCTGCCATCTCCCCTGATTTGCGACGGGCTCTTCAGGAGTTTCAGGCTGATAAACCTGATCGCTGTCCAGCGGGGAAACTGTTTGTTCCTGACAGATGGACTAGTAAAGTGATTTCTGAGGTTCACTGTTCGGTAGTGTTGAGCGATACCGTCCGATACTTGAAAGTATCAGTATTGGAAAGTATCGGCCGATACCGGCAAAGTATCGGATCCAATCCGATACCGATAACCGATACCAATACAAGTCAATGGGACTCAAGTATCGGACGGTATCCCTGATGGTTCCCAGGGTCTGAAGGAGAGGAAACTCTCCTTCAGGCCCTGGGATCCATATTAATGTGTAAAAGAAAGAATTAAAATAAAAAATATTGCTATACTCACCTCTCCGACGCAGCCTGGACCTCACCGAGGGAACCGGCAGCGTTGTTTGCTTAAAATTTGCGCGTTTACTTCCTTACGTGAAGTCCCGGCTTGTGATTGGTCGCGTGCCGCCCATGTGGCCGCGACGCGACCAATCACAGCAAGCCGTGACGTAATTTTAGGTCCTTCAGGATTTTAAAATTACGTTCTGGCTTGTGATTGTTATTATTGAAATCCACCGCACTCCCTGTGTGGAATATCTTAGAAACAAAAGGATTTTTTGAAATTTGCTAATTTATTCAAGTGAAAAACAGAAAATCAAATGTGACAGATCAAATAGTAGGCAGTATAAGCGACTGAGTGATTTAAATAAATCACTCAGTCGCTTATACTGCCTACTATTTGATCTGTCACATTTGATTTTCTGTTTTTCACTTGAATAAATTAGCAAATTTCAAAAAATCCTTTTGTTTCTAAGATATTCCACACAGGGAGTGCGGTGGATTTCAATAATACTGATACTAGACCTTACGGTCTGTCTCACCAGCACCCCGATCTAAATTTAGAGTGCAGGCCAAATTATATTTACATCTGGCTTGTGATTGGTCGCGTCGCGGTCACATGGGCGACGCGACCAATCACAAGCCGTGACGTCACGGGAGGCTGGACACGCGCGCATTTTAAAATGCGCGCGTGTCCTGCCTCCCGTGACGTCCCGGCTTGTTATTGGTCGCGTCGCCCATGTGGCCGCGACGCGACCAATCACAGCAAGCCGTGACGTAATTTTAGGTCCTTCAGGATTTTAAAATTACGTTCTGGCTTGTGATTGGTTGCGTCGCGGTCACATGGGCGACGCGACCAATCACAAGCCGTGACGTTACGGGAGGCTGGACACGCGCGCATTTTAAAATGCGACAACAATGCTGCCGGTTCCCTCGCTGAGGTCCAGGCTGCGTCGGAGAGGTGAGTATAGCAATATTTTTTATTTTAATTCTCTCTTTTACACATTATTACATTAATGTTGTTTCGATACCGATACCCAATACCACAAAAGTATCGGATCTCGGTATCGGAATTCCGATACCCGCAAGTATCGGCCGATACCCGATACTTGCGGTATCGGAATGCTCAACACTACTGTTCGGTTTTGGCTGGCCATCCTGGAATTTTTGGTACCAGAGATTTGGTTAGTAGGTCCTTTTGGTGGCCTTCTTTGTCACGGGATGTGCGTTCTTTTGTGCAGTCCTGTGGGACTTGTGCGTGGGCCAAACCTTGCTGCCTCCGTGCCAGTGGGTTGCTTTTGCCTTTGCCGGTCCCTGAGAGGCCTTGGACGCATATTTCTATGGATTTTATTTCGGATCTTCCTGTTTCCCAGAGGATGTCTGTTATCTGGGTGGTCTGTGACCGGTTTTCTAAGATGGTTCATTTGGTACCTTTGCCTAAGTTGCCTTCCTCTTCTGAGTTGGTTCCGTTGTTTTTTCAGCATGTGGTTCGTTTGCATGGCATTCCGGAGAATATTGTGTCCGATAGAGGTTCCCAGTTTGTTTCTAGGTTTTGGCGGTCCTTTTGTGCTAAGCTGGGCATTGATTTGTCTTTTTCTTCTGCATTTCATCCTCAGACAAACGGCCAAACCGAGTGAACTAACCAGACTTTGGAAACTTATTTGAGATGCTTTGTGTCTGCCGATCAGGATGATTGGGTGGCTTTCTTGCCATTGGCCGAGTTTGCCCTTAATAATCGGGCTAGTTCTGCTACCTTGGTGTCACCATTCTTTTGTAATTCTGGGTTTCATCCTCGTTTTTCTTCAGGGCAGGTTGAGTCTTCTGATTGTCCTGGGGTGGACTCTGTGGTTGACAGGTTGCAGCAGATTTGGGCTCATGTTGTGGACAATTTGGTGTTGTCTCAGGAGGAGGCTCAGCGTTTTGCCAACCGTCGTCGGCGTGTGTGTTCCCGGCTTCGGGTTGGGGATTTGGTCTGGTTGTCTTCTCGTCATGTTCCTATGTAGATTTCTTCCCCGAAGTTCAAGCCTCGGTTTATTGGTCCTTATAGGATTTCTGAGATTATCAATCCAGTGTCTTTTCGTTTGGCCCTTCCAGCCTCTTTTTCCATCCATAATGTTTTTCATAGATCTTTGTTGCGGAAATATGTGGTGCCCGTGGTTCCCTCTGTTGATCCTCCTGCCCCGGTGTTGATTGATGGGGAGTTGGAGTATGTTGTGGAGAAGATCTTGGATTCTCGTTTTTCTACACGGAGGCTTCAGTATCTTGTCAAGTGGAAGGGTTATGGCCAGGAGGATAATTCTTGGGTTGTTGCCTCCGATGTTCATGCTGACGATTTGGTTTGTGCCTTCCATTTGGCTCGTCTGGATCTGCCTGGGGGCTCTGGTGAGGGTTCGGTGACCCCTCCTCAAGGGGGGGGTACTGTTGTGAATTCTGTTGTGGGTTCTGCTCTTGGGCTCCCTCCGGTGGTTATAAGTGGTAGTGCTGCTGTTTGTCCTTCACAACAGTCATCAGCTGCTTCCACTTTGGACGGGGCTATTTAGTCGGGCTCCTTCCTTTAGTGAGTGCCAGTTGTCCATTGTTTTCTAGGGATCCACATCTCTGCTTGGTTTCTCCTTCTGGATTGTCCAAATCATCAAAGATAAGTCCTGGCTCTGTTTTTGCAGTCCACATGCGGTGGACTTAATAGTTCTGTGAATTGCTATGTTTTTTCTTGTCCAGCTTTGTCTGTGTAAAGATTTATTCATCAAAGATAAGTCCTGGCTCTGTTTTTGCAGTCCACATGCGGTGGACTTAATAGTTCTGTGAATTGCTATGTTTTTTCTTGTCCAGCTTTGTCTGTGTAAAGATTTATTCAGCCAAGTTGAAAGCTCTGGAGTCACAGAGTTACCCTCCATGCCTTTAGTTAGGTGTGGAGATTTTTGTATTCTCTGTGGTGGATTTTTGTAGTTTTTTTATACTGACCGCACAGTACTCTGCCCTGTCTTTTCTTTCTAGGTAGCGTGGCCTCCTTTGCTAAATTCTGTTTTCAGTCTGCGTTTGTAATTTCCCTCTCCTCTCACAGTCAATATTTGTGGGGGGCTGCCTTTCCTTTGGGAATTTTCTCTGAGGCAAGATAGTATTCCTGTTTCTTTCTTTAGGGGTAATTAGTCCTCCGGCCGTGACGAGGTGTCTAGGGAGTGACAGGAACATCCCACGGCTACTTCTAGTTGATGTGTTAAGTTCAGGGTCTGCGGTCAGTATAGAGGCCACCTACTCCAGAGCTCGTCCATGCTGCTCCTAGGCCACCAGTTCATAACACTCATGTCACCCATGATTCGGCGCTCCAACTGTTGGCATTGACTCAGGGCTCGTCCTTGGTCAGCCATTTTGCCATCCACTTTCGCACCCTAGCTTCTGAGCTGGAGTGGTCGGATAAAGCCCTTATTCCGATATTTTGGAGGGGGCTGGCTGACCACGTGAAGAACGCTCTGGCCACTAGGGAGATTCCTGCCACACTGGAGGAGTTAATAGCAGTGTCCACTCATATTGACCTCCGTTTTCACGAGCGGAGGTTAGAGCGAGCCCAGTGTAGGCAGAGGTTTCAGCTGGCTCCCACCTTCGCCATACCTTTGGAATCTCCAGTCCAGGCCTCTGAGTCACATGTAGCCATGGAAGTGTCACGAGCGGGATCTAAGTCCCGGACCGCTCATGCACTCCAGGTTTGTCATGTTTGCCAGCAGTCAGGACTAGTGTTGAGCATTCCGATACTGCAAGTATCGGGTATCGGCCGATACTTGCTGTATCGGAATTCCGATACCGAGATCCGATATTTTTGTGATATCGGGTATCGGTATCGAAACAACATTAATGTAAAAATGTGTAAAAGAGAGAATTAAAATAAAAAATATTGCTATACTCACCTCTCCGACGCAGCCTGCACCTTACCGAGGGAAGCGGCAGCGTTCTTTGTTTAAAATTTGCGCTTTTCTTTCCTTTACGTGAGTCCCGGCTTGTGATTGGTTGCGTGCCGCCCATGTGACCGGGACGCAACCAATCACAGCAAGCCGTGACGTAATTTCAGGTCCTTCAGGATTTTAAAATTACGTTCCGGCGTTGTGATTGGTTGCGTCGCAGTCACATGGGAGACGCAACCAATCACAGCAAGCCGTGACGTAATTTCAGGTCCTTAAGGATTTTAAAATTACGTCCCGGCTTTGTGATTGGTTGCGTCGCAGTCACATGGGAGACGCAACCAATCACAAGCCGTGACGTCACGGGAGGCTGGACACGCGCGCATTTTAAAATGGGCGCGTGTCCAGCCTCCCGTGACGTCCCGGCTTGTGATTGGTTGCGCCGCGGTCAACCAATCACAAGCCGGGAGGCTGGACACGCGCCCATTTTAAAATTTTAAAATGTGCGCGTGTCCAGCCTCCCGGCTTGTGATTGGTTGACCGCGGCGCAACCAATCACAAGCCGGGGCGTCACGGGAGGCTGGACACGCGCCCATTTTAAAAAGCGCGCGTGTCCAGCCTCCCGTGACGTCACGGCTTGTGATTGGTTAATGGCTGCCATGTTGCCGGGACGCGGACCAATCACAGCAAGCCGTGACGTAATTTCGTCACGGCTTGCTGTGATTGGTCCGCGTCCCGGCAACATGGCGCCGTGACCAATCATAAGCCGGGACGTCACGGGAGGCTGGACACGCGCGCATTTTAAAATGGGCGCGTGTCCAGCCTCCCGTGACGTCCCGGCTTGTGATTGGTTAATGGCGGCCATGTTGCCGGGACGCGGACCAATCACAGCAAGCCGTGACGTAATTTCGTCACGGCTTGCTGTGATTGGTCCGCGTCCCGGCAACATGGCCGCCCTGACCAATCACAAGCCGGGACTTCACGTAACCAAGTAAAAGCGCGAATTTTAAACAAACAACGCTGCCGGTTCCCTCGCTGAGGTCCAGGCTGCGTCGGACAGGTGAGTATAGCAATATTTTTTATTTTAATTCTTTCTTTTACACATTAATATGGTTCCCAGGGCCTGAGGGAGAGTTTCCTCTCCTTCAGACCCTGGGAACCATCAGGAATACCGTCCGATACTTGAGTCCCATTGACTTGTATTGGTATCGGGTATCGGTATCGGATTGGATCCGATACTTTGCCGGTATCGGCCGATACTTTCCGATACCGATACTTTCAAGTATCGGACGGTATCGCTCAACACTAGTCAGGACATCTTGCCACCAGATGTCCCCAGCGGTTGAGGAAACGTCAGCGTCTAGTGGTAGTAGGTGGAGGTACACTAGACACGGCGACGTTTGCCTCCAAATTGTCCTTTAAGGGGACAATTACTATAGGCCCATTTTCCCACTCGGTAGAGCTCTGCGTGGGTTCTGGGGAGGAGGGCAATTTTATGTCATCTGCCTTCGCCCAACGTCACGCAATTCCCCTGGTAATGTTAGCTCAACCAGTTACCGTACGAGTGGTAAATGGGTCGACACTGCCCTCACAGATAACACAGCAGACCATCCCTTTCACTCTTTCCATATCGCCATCTCATCAGGAGATTATATCTCTGTTCGTCATTCCTGAGGGAATTGACGAGATCCTGTTAGGGATGCCTTGGCTACGGTACCATTCTCCTCATATTGAGTGGTCCACAGGCAGAATTTTGGGATGGGGTGAATCTTGTGGGGGTAGATGTCAGAGGGAATGTGTTCAGGTTGCTACTACTGAGGTACCCGCAGATCTATCCTCTCTCCCCAAGCAATATTGGCCCTATGCAGACGTGTTCTCCAAAAGAGCTGCGGAGACCCTTCCGCCTCACCGCCCCTATGACTGTCCTATTGACCTCTTGCCTGGTGTTGAGCCTCCCCGGGGTCGAGTCTATCCGTTATCTCTCCCGGAGACGGAGGCAATGTCACAGTACATCCAGGAAAATCTGGGAAGAGGATTCATTAGGAAGTCAGTGTCACCTGCAGGGGCTGGGTTCTTCTTCGTGCAGAAGAAGAACGGGGAACTACATCCATGCATAGATTACAGAAGTCTTAACTAGTGTTGAGCGATACCGTCCGATACTTGAAAGTATCGGTATCGGATAGTATCGGCTGATACCTGAAAAGTATCAGATATCGCCGATACCGATACCCGATACCAATACAAGTCAATGGGACACCAAGTATCGGAAGGTATCCTGATGGTTCCCAGGGTCTGAAGGAGAGGAAACTCTCCTTCAGGCCCTGGGATTCATATTAATGTGTAAAATAAAGAATTAAAATAAAAAATATTGATATACTCACCTCTCCGGGGGCCCCTGCACCTTACCGCTGTTAACTGGCAGCCTTCTTTGCCTAAAATTAGCGCGTTTAGGGCCTTCCATGATGTCACGGCTTCTGATTGGTCGCGTGCCGATCATGTGACCGCCACGCGACCAATCACAAGCCGCGACGTCATTTCTCAGGTCCTAAATTCCTAGAATTAGGATACCACAAAAGTATCGGAACTCGGTATCGGAATTCCGATACCGCAAGTATCGGCCGATACCCGATACTTGCGGTATCGGAATGCTCAACACTAGTCTTAACGCCATCACCGTTAAGAATAAGTATCCTTTGCCCCTGATATCTGAGCTCTTTGATAGGCTTCGGGGAGCAAGGGTATTTACAAAATTAGATCTGCGGGGTGCTTACAACCTGATTCGCAACCGTGAGGGGGACGAATGGAAGACGGCTTTTAACACAGGGATGGGCACTATGAATATCTGGTGATGCCCTTCAGGCTCTGTAATGCCCCAGCCGTTTTCCAAGACTTTGTGAACGACATCTTCCGGGATATGCTCGCCACCTCTGTCGTAGTCTATCTGGATGATATTCTCATCTACTCTCCAGATATTGACTCCTACCGAAGAGATGTTTGCAGAGTCTTCGACCTCTTACGGGCAAATTCCCTCTACGCAAAGTTGGAGAAATGTGTGTTTGAGCAGGAGTCCTTACCTTTCCTGGGCTATATCATCTCTGCCCAGGGATTGGCTATGGATCCTGCCAAACTACAGGCTGTGATGGACTGGCAGGAACCCCATTCTCTTAAAGCGGTGCAGCACTTTATGGGGTTCATTATTTACTATCGCCAGTTCATTCCACACTTCTCAACTTTGGTAGCTCCCTTGGTTGCCCTCACCAAGAAGGGAGCAAATCCCAAATTGTGGTCTGAGGAGGTCTCCAAGGCCTTTCTCTCCATTAAGTCACACTTCGCTAGCACTCCCATCCTACATCGCCCCGATGTAGATAAACCATTTATAATGGAGGTGGATGCCTCATCTGTTGGTGCTGGAGCAGTCCTTTTCCAAAAGGATGCTCAAGGTCAGAAGCATCCTTGCTTCTTCCTTTCTAAGACCTTCTCACCAGCAGAGAGGAATTATTCCATCAGGGACAGGGAGTTGTTAGCCATGAAATTGGCCTTCTTGGAGTGGAGACATCTCTTGGAGGGAGCTCGTTTTCCCTTCCAAGTCCTCACAGATCACAAGAATTTGGTGTATCTGCAGACAGCCCAGCGGTTAAATTCTCGTCAGGCAAGATGGTCCTTGTTCTTCTCACGGTTCCATTTCACCCTCCATTTTCTTTCCGGGGAGAAGAAAATTCATGCCGACGCTCTCTCTCGCTCCATTGTATCATCTGAGGAGGAGGAAGAGGAGCCTCAGCTTATTGTCCCCACCGAGAGCCTGAGAACTGTGGCCCCAGTTTCGCTAGAGTCTGTGTCTCCGGGCAAGACTTTTGTACCATCCAATCTGCGTCCGGAGGTTCTCTCTTGGCTCACTCGTCCAGGGTGGGTGGACATTTTGGGTCCAAAAGGACATCTGAGCTACTGGCGAGGACATATTGGTGGCCGCATATGGCTCGTGACGTCACAGACTATGTTCGGGCGTGTGTTTCTTGCGCCAAAAACAAGTCTCCTCAGCAACGGCCAGCTGGGTTGCTTTACCCCCTGCCGGTGGCGGGCAGGCCCTGGGAGATGGTTGGGATGGACTTTGTGGTGGGCTTACCCAAGTCTCATAGCTGCACCATTGTATGGGTGATCACCGACCATTTTTCCAAGATGGCGCACTTGGTGCCTCTTCCACAGCTACCTTCTGCACGGGCTCTGACAGTGTTGTTTATTAAACATATCTTTCACACTGTATGCCGAACAAAATTGTCAGTGATCGGGGTCCCCAGTTTGCGTCTCGATTCTGGAGAGAGCTTTGTCGTCTACTCAGTATTGAGTTGAATCTCTCCTCGGCTTATCATCCCGAGACGAATGGGTTGGTTGAGAGGGCCAACCAGACCCTGGTCACATATTTACGACATTTTGTTTCTGCTAGGCAGGATGACTGGGCATCCTTGCTACCGTGGGCAGAGTTTGCGCTTAACAACGCTGTAGCCGACTCCACTGGTCAGACTCCATTCCTCCTAAATTACGGCCAGCATCCATGTGTCCCTGTGCCCATGCCTGTGTCTTCCGCTGACTCCAGGGTGGCAGACTGGGCTGTGAAGGCACGGGACATTTGGGACCACACTCAGGATGCCATTCAGGCCTCCAAGGAGAGAATGAGGTCCTCATCGGCGCCCCGCTCCGACCTTTGCTCCTGGCGACTTGGTGTGGCTCTCCGCTCGTTAGATTAGGCTGCAAGTTGAGTCCACTAAGTTTGCACCTCGCTACTTGGGTCCCTTCAAGGTGCTCGAACAGGTTAACCCTGTGGTCTACCGTCTGGCCCTTCCTCGACGCCTGGGTATCACCAACACCTTTCATGTGTCCCTCTTGAAGCCTGTATACATGTCCCAGTTTTCCGAGTCATCTGCCAGGACATCGGGTTCGTCTACGGACGATTAAGTGGAGAACGCTATTTTGGGGTGCAAGGTGGTACGTGGCAAAAAATACTATTTGGTGGATTGGAAGGGTTATGGCCCAGAGGACAGGTCCTGGGAGCCTGCTGAACACATTCGAGCTCCACAGCTCATTGCTGCCTTCGAGCGTAGCAAGGTCCAAGGAGGGGGGCCCTAGGAGGGGGGGTAATGTTAGCTGTCGAGATCCCACCTCTGCACAGGGGGAATCTCGAACCATCTCCGATGCGGTCTCCCATTCTTCTCCAGCTGCAGTGAAGTCTACTCAGCGGAGACGTCGGTCCCAGCGTCTTGCTCAGTCTCACTCTGTGCATAGGGTTACTGCTGCTTTTCCAGCTTCTGCCATTGAAGTCAGTGCTGGGCAGCGGCGAGCAGATGCTTTTGGGACTAAGTCCTGCTTCTGAGCATGCCCAGGGCAAGATCTCCCATTGGAGAACAAAGGTCACATGCTCATATACTGCAGCAGATCACCATTGGTCCTCCAGGATGGTCCTGAAGGTGCTCAACTTCTGTGGCAGCTTCCCATTGGTCCTTCTGGGAAGGTCCTGTACATGCTGCAGCTATAAAAGGTTCGCATGACCGCACGGCCATGCGCTAGTGTACATTTGTATACGTGTGTGTGTTGATGAGTGCAAGTCGTTCTTAAATATCCCCTCCCTTGTGTATGACTGCTCGCGAAAGGTGGATGCTTGCTGTCTAGCGCCCGACTAAGCTGTCAACATAAAGACACACGATACAGCGTCTATTGCTGTAGCCGCCAGTGTGGCGCCGTGCGCTTATAGAGCGCTTTCCTATCCCAAGTCTGGGTGGTTAGTGGCGTCCGCCAAAGCGGCACAGCACGCACTCTTGTGCTTTAAGTTATATTTTTCTGTTACTTTGACACCCCAGTTGCGGTGTCGAGCGCAAGTGGTCTGAAAGTACTCTAATCCTGTGTCTTGGGATAGAGTCCTGAAACTCCTTGCTTGCGCTCTTGGTGCGGTGCCGCGGCCCTGTGACGCAACAGGGTTTGCTTCCTTCACACAGGGTGAAGTTAACCCGTGTGTGTATCCACATTGTACCGCCATATAGTCTGTCATTACTCAGCAGCAGGTTCCATCTCTGCACAGTGGACCCCGGGCTGCGAACGCACCTTATACCATCTCACTTATAATTTGGTGAGTTCCGCTAGCCCTAACAGTAAGCACATTAAAAACCCTACCCAAACATTTCAAACTGTACCATAACTCTAACCCTTGTGGTCTCAAAATTCAAGCAATTGGCCAAGTTGTACTGAATAATAGAGGTAGTAACATAGGGAGAATTCTAGCACAGAAAGAAACTAGATGGATATACCAGCTAGGTACCCTTGCACCACAAGGTCTTAATGAGACCATGGGTTTCAGTTCTTTTTTATAGGCACCCTATATGGATTTGGTGTAGCTCCTGTTCCCTTTTGTTCCTTCATAATTTTCCAATGTTCACATCTTATCTGCAATTTTAGTGTGTTTTGTCTGTTTTTGAGTTTTTTATTTTAATTATATTTTATCGATTTTGCAGAATTATTTTGTTATGAGATTGGTTTTTAATTTAGCATTGAATCTCTTCGAATCATGGGACCTGCATGAGAAGTTCAGTGGTAGGGATCCATGAATCGGTTCAGTTATGATCTGATTCAACAATCTACTATCAGATTTCTTCAAAAAGAAACTTACCTTAGTATTGTACATTATTTATTTAGTGTTCTGTATTCTGTTATGTATGGGCAGTTTTCTGTCCATATCCTGTGATTCTGCTTTTTATTGGTCCGGTTCTATCATGTGGTTTGGCTTTTTTTCTATTTTTTACTTTTTTGTTTGTCTATCAAAGCCACGGCCATGGGTATTTTATGGTTATTGCTATCAATCATATTTTTGTTTATTTTTTCTTTATTAGGCACTATTGGTCACTATATCACTTATTTTTAGCTTAGTTATTATATTAACATTATTTACTACTTATATATAATCACCTTATGCCTTAATGACTGTGTTTTGGTGCGCATGCCCTGCCTAAGGCCCCTCTGTGACTTCCGACCCCGCTCACTAGGTTACATGAGCATTCTACGCTTGCGTTTCAGATGCGGAGGACCAGAATTCACTTTTCCACCATGAGCGAGCGGCCTTTGTGGGCAACGCATGCGCCGTAAAACATCCGAGACGCCGGTGTTTCTAACAGCTGATAGGAGGGGTCTGTTTTACTCATACCACATAAAAGAGGGTTAACCCCTTAGTGACAGAGCCAATTTGGTACTTAATGACCGAGCCAATTTTTACATTTCTAACCACTGTCAATTTATGAGGTTATAACTCTGGAACGCTTTAACAGATCCCGCTGATTCAAAGACTATTTTTTCGTGACATATTGTACTTCATGTTAGTGGTAACATTTCTTCGATATTACTTGCGATTATTTATGAAAAAATGGAAATATGGCGACAATTTTTAAAATTTTTCAATTTTCAAAATTTGTATTTTTATGCCCTTAAATCAGAGAGATATGTCACAAAAACTAGTTAATAAATAACATTTCCCACATGTCTACTTTACATCAGCACAATTTTGGAAACACATTTTTTATTTGTTAGGGAGTTATAAGAGTTAAATTTGACCAGCAATTTCTCATTTTTACAACACCATTTTTTTTTAGGGACCACATCATATTTGAAGTCATTTTGAGGGGTCTATATGATAGAAAATAACCAAGTGTGACACCATTCTAAAAACTGCACCCCTCACGGTGCTCAAAACCACATTCAAGAAGTTTATAAACCCTTTACGTGCCTCACAGGAACTGAAACAATGTGGAAAGAAAAAATGAACATTTAACTTTTTTTTGCAAACATTTTAATTCAGAAGCATTTTTTTTATTTTCAAAAGTGTAAAAACAGACATTTAACCATAATATTTGTTGTGCAATTTCTCCTGAGTATGTCGATACCCCATATGTGGGGGTAAACCACTGTTTGGGCGCACCGCAGAGCTTGGAAGAGAAGGAGTGCCGTTTGACTTTTTCAATGTAGAATTCGCTGGAATTGAGATCGGACGCCATGTTGCCTTTGGAGAGCCCCCGATGTGCCTAAACAGTGGAACACCCCCCCCCACAAGTGACACCATTTTGGAAACTAGACCCATTAAGGAATTTGAACCCCCAAGTGCTTCACAGAAATGTATAAAGTTGAGCCTTAAAAATAAAAAATCCTTTTTTTTTCCTCAAAAATGATTTTTTTAGCCTGCAATTTTTTATTTTCTCAAGGGTAACAGGAGACATTGGGCCTCAAAATTTGATGACCAGATTGACCTGAGTATGCTGATACCCCATATGTGGGGGGGGGGGCACGGTTTAGGCACACATCGGGGCTCGGAAGGGAAGGAGCGCCGCTTGGAATGCAGACTTTGATGGGATGGTCTGCGGGCGTCATGTTGCATTTGCAGAGATCCTGATGTACCTAAACAGTAGAAACCCCCCACAAGTGACCCCATTTTGGAAAATAGACCCCCAAAGAGCTTATCTAGATGTGTGGTGAGCACTATGAACCCCCAACTGCTTCACAGAAGTTTATAATGTAGAGCCATGAAAATAAAAAAAATCATATTTTTTCCACAAAAATGATCTTGTCACCCCCAAATTTTTACTTTCACAAGGGTAACAGGAGAAATTGGACCCCAAAATGTATTGTGCAATTTATGCTGAGTAGGCTGATTCCCCATATGTGGGGGGACCACTGTTTGGGCGCATGGCAGAGCTCGGAAGGGAAGGAGCGCCGTTTTTGGAATGCAGACTTTGACAGAATGGTCTGCGGGTGTTATGTTATGTTTGCAGAGCCCCTGATGTACCTTAACAGTAGAAGCCCCCCCCCAAGTGACCCCATTTTGGAAACTAGACTCCCCACGGAACTTATCTAGATGTGTGGTGAGAACTTTGAATGCTTAAGTGCTTCACAGAAGTTTATAATATAGAGTTGTGAAAATTAAAAATATTTTTTTTTCCACAAAAAAGATTTTTTAGCCCCCAAGTTTTTATTTTCACAAGGGTAACATGAGAAATTGGACCCCAAAAGTTGTTGTGCAATTAATCCCAAGTACGCTGATGCCCCATATGTGGGGGTAAACCACTGTTTGGGCGCACGGCAGAGCTCAGAAGGGAGGGAGCATCATTTGACTTTTTGAGCGCAAAATTGGCTGTTGCGTTTGGAGACCCCCTGATGTACCCAAACAGTGGAAACCCCCAAATTCTAACTCCAACCCTAACCCCAACACACCCCTAACCCTAATCCCAACCCGATCCATAATCCTAATCACAACCCTAGTGATAATCACAACCGTAACCCCAAGACAACCCTAATCCCAACCCTAACCATAATCCTAATCAAAACCCTAAATCCAACACACCCCCAATCCTAAACTCAACCCTAACCTCAAACCTAACCCTAATCCCAATACACCCCTAATCCCAACCCTAACCTTAACCCTAATCCCAAACCTAACCCTAATCCCAAACGTAACCCTAATGCCAACCCTAAACCTAAAACCAACCCTAATCCAAACCCTAAAACTAATCCCAACTCTAACCCTAACTGTAGCCGAAACCCTAGCCCCAACTTTAGCCCCAAACCTAGCCCTAACTTTAGCCCCAACCCTAACCCTAGCCCTAACCCTAACTTTAGCCCCAACCCTAACCCTAGTCATAACCCTAGCCCAAACCCTAACCCTAGCCCTAACTTTAGCCCCAACCCTAACCCTAACCCTACCTCTAACACTAGCCCTACCCCTAACCCTAACTTAGAATACTGTGCACAGTTCTGGTCTCCGGTGTATAAAAAAGACACAGCTGAACTGGAGCGGGTGCAGAGAAGAGCGACCAAGGTTATTAGAGGACTGGGGGGTCTGCAATACCAAGATGGGTCATTACACTTGGGGCTATTTAGTTTGGAAAAACGAAGACTAAGGGGTGATCTTATTTTAATGTATAAATATATGAGGGGACAGTACAAAGACCTTTCTGATGATCTTTTTAATCATAGACCTGAGACAGGGACAAGGGGGCATCCTCTACGTCTGGAGGAAAGAAGGTTTAAGCATAATAACAGACGCGGATTCTTTACTGTAAGAGCAGTGAGACTATGGAACTCTCTGCCGTATGATGTTGTAATGAGTGATTCATTAATTAAATTTAAGAGGGGACTGGATACCTTTCTGGAAAAGTATAATGTTACAGGGTATATACACTAGATTCCTTGATAAGGCATTGATCCAGGGAACTAGTCTGATTGCCGTATGTGGAGTCGGGAAAAAAATTTTTTCCCCATGGTGGAGTTACTCTTTGCCACATGGTTTTTTTTTGCCTTCCTCTGGAACAACATGTTAGGGCATGTTAGGTTAGGCTATGGGTTGAACTAGATGGACTTACAGTCTTCCTTCAACCTTAATAACTATGTAACTATGTAACTAAAGCCCCAAACCTAACCCTAGCCCTAACCCTAACTTTAGCCCCAACCCTAACCCTAGCCCTTACCTTAGTCCTAACCCTAGCCCTAACCCGAGCCCTAACCCTAACACTAACCCTAACCTTAGCCTCAACCCTAACCCTAACTTTAGCCCCAACCTTAACCCTAACCCTAACCCTAACCCTAGCTTTAGCCCAACTCCTCTAGCTGCCGGCCAGCAGATCATGGCGGGAGCACTGCGCATGCGCCCGACATTTTCTTACCGGATGAAGAAGCCGACGGCCAGGAGGGAACACAGGAGGACCCAGGGACACCGGTAAGTATAACAAGGTCCCCGAATGCCCCTATTTCTCTGTCTTCTGATGTGCGATCACATCAGAGGACAGAGAATGACACATCTCTTTTTTTTTTTGCTTTTTTTTGCGGCCACCGGTAAACAGTTAATTACCGGCGATCGCAAAACAGGGGTCGGTAAAAACCGACCCCAATCATGTTCTTTGGGGTCGGTAGCCGAGACCCCAAAGATCTTGCAGGTGCTACGCATGCGCCCACCATTTTTTGTCCGGAACAAGATGGCGGCGTCCATCGGGAGCGACGAGGAGCACCGGGCGAGACAGATGAGTATCGGGGGGCGATCGGGGACCCCATTTCTCTATCCTCTGATGTGCGATCACATCGGAGGACAGAGAAATTAAATGGGAAATCGCATTTTTTTTGCGACCGCCGGTAAACGGTTAATTACCGGCGATCGCAACCCGGGGGTCGGTAAAAAAACCCTGAATCATGTTCTCTGGGGTCTCGGCTACCCCCAGCAACTGAGACGCCAGAGAAAATCTGACTCTGGGGGGCACAATTCACTTTTTCCACAGTGCCGTTAATTAACGGCGCTGTGGTTTAAGTACCTTTAATTGCTGCCGTTAAAAGGCGTATCGGCGGTCGTTAAGGGGTTAATGTAGGCGTTTTATGAATTTTGTGGTTATCTAAAAAAATGTTTTAATTGTTGGTCATAATAAAATATTGCACATTTTTATTTCCTTTTCATGCCTCTTCCTTCCCCTTTTACATATGGGGAATTTTTGTATTGCTTGATTATTTATGAGGATTTCATACATTTTTATAGTATATCGGTGATACATTGGAATGTTGCTGTTTTCTAACAGATTATCCGCTTAACTTTTTCTCCTTCTTCCAAATTAGACAAATTTACGGTGGTAAAGGACTTGCACCTTTTTGCCCACAAAATTATTTTACAAAAAATGCATCATAAAGAGGATTTGGACCTTCTTTTTCCTACTACAGTGGAAAGGGAGGCCCTGAGAGATCTTGAAGAATTGTTAGAGGAAAATGCCCAAACTGAGGCTGGTAAGTTTCCTTCACATTTGATTACTAAATCTAAAACTTTCCCTAGCATCAGTATTTGGCCACGAATTGATGAATTTACAAGGTTGGTTAAAAGGGATATTGAGTTGTTACCTGATAGTCCTGGGTGGAAATCTAACATACATAAAGAAGAAAGATTTCCATTAAAAAACTGCAGAATCTTAGTGAAGAGATAATAAAACAGGAGGATAAGGGAGGAAACATCGTTATCTGGCCTACCTATTTGTATGAGAAACAAGCTGGTAAAATATTATCGGCAAAATCGTGTTATAAAAAATTGACATTCAACCCTTTAACACAACATCAGCAGGAGCTGATTCTGATTTTGGAAGAAGCGTATGAAAAAGGGATTATGCCAAAGAGATTGTTAGATCACATTGTAAAATTGCAACCCAAAATGGCCACCTTCTATCTCTTGCCGAAACTGCACAAGGATCCATATGATCCTCCAGGAAGACCAATAGTTTCTGGCAAAGATAGTTTATGTGAAACAATATGTAAGGTCATTGATTTCTATCTACAACCTCTAGTCCTAGCACTTCCCTCACATATTGAGGACACAACTGCTGCCTTGCAAAGATTGGACTTGATACAATTGGATAAGAATGCAACTTTGTTGACTGCAGATGTTGAGGCTCTGTATTCTTCTATTAATGGTTTGCGTGCAGTTTCCCATTACTTACATGAAAGTAATTTAGATAAATCATTGGTGGAACTGATTCTTGTCCTACTGAAAGTTAATTTGAAGCACAATGTATTTATTTTCAACAAAAATATATTTCCTCAAAAGCAGGGAACTGCGATGGGCGCAACTTGCGCCCCAGCCTATGCAAACCTGTTTATGGGTTATTGGGAAAGAGAAATCTTTCAAGATGACCAGATAAAAGAAATGGAGTTGATACAAGGATGGAGTCGATACATCGATGACATCCTTTTTATCTGGGAAGGTACCAATGACCAGTTAACATCATTGATGGAGAGGTTAAACATCAATGGCTACAACATTAAACTTACTTACAAATGCAGGAGATCTTTGGACTTCTTAGATGTCAAGAGTTCAGTTGCATCTAATGGTAAGATTATTACGGATGTGTTTAGAAAGCCTAGCGCCACCAATACTCTCCTCCATACCTCATCTGCTTATTACAAATCGACAATTGATGGTATTCCGATAGGGCAATTTCTGAAGGTTAAGAAAATCTGTGCTACGGAGAGTAATTATCAGACTCAGTCCATGGAGCTTGTAAGCCGCTTCTAAAGACCGGGGCTACAGCAATAGACAAATTAAAAGGGATATAATAGAGCATCTAAAATCTCGATAGAGGAACTTCTATATGGAAGAGGAACAACATCTAGAAAACAAAAGAATACGAATCAAGTGAGATTTATTATCAATTATAATAAGCAGTTGACAGAATTAACATCAATTTTTTATAAGCATTGGAATATTTTGTTAAGTGACCCCGTTTTAAGGAAGATTTTGCCCAATCATCCATCTATGGTACCAAAACGAGTGCGTAATCTAAAAGACATCCTTGTCCATAGCCATTATTCAGGTGTTGAGACTGTTTCAAAAGCATCTGTGTCTGGAAGAAAGGGATTTTTTCCATGCAAAACGTGTAAAGCATGCAATATTCATATTAAGAGCCATACTTTTGTAAATCGTTATGGCACTAGAACATATTCAATATGGAAAAATCTGACTTGCTCCTCGAAAGGAGTTGTGTATCATGCACAATGTCCCTCTAAGAAGGTGTACATTGGACTCACAACACGTGAGTTAAAAATACGTACTAGGGAACATGTGCTTGAAATAGAAAAGGCTGCCACTACAGAGGATGTAAGCACATTAAAAACCCTACCCAAACATTTCAAACTGTACCATAACGCTAACCCGTGTGGTCTCAAAATTCAAGCAATTGACCAAGTTGTACTGAATAATAGAGGTGATAGGTGATATATAAATAAATAATAATAATAATAACTTATAGAGAATTCTAGCACAGAAAGAAAGTAGATGGATATACCAGCTAGGTACCCTTGCACCACAAGGTCTTAATGAGACCATGGGTTTCAGTTCTTTTTTATAGGCACCCTATATGGATTTGGTGTAGCTCCTGTTCCCTTTTTTTCCTTCATAATTTTCCAATGTTCACATCTTATCTGCAATTTTAGTGTGTTTTGTCTGTTTTTTAGTTTTTTATTTTAATTATATTTCATCGATTTTGCAGAATTATTTTGTTATGAGATTGGTTTTTAATTTAGCATTGAATCTCTTCGATGGGACCTGCATGAGAAGTTCAGTGGTATGGATCCATGAATCGGTTCGGTTATGATCTGATTCAACAATCTACTATCAAATTTCTTCAAAAAGAAACCTAATATTGTACATTATTTATTTAGTGTTCTGTATTCTGTTATGTATGGGTAGTTTTCTGTCCATATGCTGTGATTCTGCTTTTTATTGGTCCGGTTCTATCATGTGGTTTGGCTATTTTTTTCTATTTTGTATTTTTTGGTTTGTCTATCAAAGCCACGGCCATGGGTATTTTATGGTTATTTCTATCAATCATATTTTTTGTTTATCTTTTCTTTATTAGGCACTATTGGTCACTATATCACTAATTTTTAGCTTAGTTATTATATTAACATTATTTACTACTTATATATAATCACCTTATGCCTTAATGACTGTATACTTTCACACTTTGTAATTTACAAAATTCAGCATTCTATATTAGAACTTTGTACCCATATGGTTTCTATATATCTCTTGGCCGTATTGACATGCCCTTTTAAACTCTGCTCCACGATGTTGGCGACATCATCCTGGCCGCTTGGTTTTGGTGCGCATGCCCTGCCTAAGGCTCCTCCACTTCTGGCCCCGCTCATTAGGTTACATGAGCATTCTACGCTTGCGTTTCAGATGCGGAGGACCAGAAGTCACTTTTCCGCCATGAGCGAGCGGCCTTTGTGGGGAACGCATGCGCCGTAAAACATCCGAGACGCCGGTGTTTCTAACAGGTGATAGGAGGGGTCTGTTTTACTCATACCACATAAAAGAGGGTTAACCCCTTAGTGACAGAGCCAATTTGGTACTTAATGACCGAGCCAATTTTTACAATTCTAACCACTGTCAATTTATGAGGTTATAACTCTGGAACGCTTTAACAGATCCCGCTGATTCAAAGACTATTTTTTCGTGACATATTGTACTTCATGTTAGTGGTAACATTTCTTCGATATTACTTGCGATTATTTATGAAAAAAAGGAAATATGGCGAAAATTTTTAAAATTTTTCAATTTTCAAACTTTGTATTTTTATGCCCTTAAATCAGAGAGACATGCCGTAAAAACTAGTTAATAGATAACATTTCCCACATGTCTACTTTACACCAGCACAATTTTGGAAACACATTTTTTATTTGTTAGGGAGTTATAAGAGTTAAATTTGACCAGCAATTTCTCATTTTTACAACACCATTTTTTTTAGGGACCACATCATATTTGAAGTCATTTTGAGGGGTCTATATGATAGAAAATAACCAAGTGTGACACCATTCTAAAAACTGCACACCTCACAGTGCTCAAAAACACATTCAAGAAGTTTATAAACCCTTTACGTGCCTCACAGGAACTGAAACAATGTGGAAAGAAAAAATGAACATTTAACTTTTTTTTGCAAACATTTTAATTCAGAAGCATTTTTTTTATTTTCAAAAGTGTAAAAACAGACATTTAACCATAATATTTGTTGTGCAATTTCTCCTGAGTATGTCGATACCCCATATGTGGGGGTAAACCACTGTTTGGGCGCACCGCAGAGCTTGGAAGAGAAGGAGTGCCGTTTGACTTTTTCAATGTAGAATTCGCTGGAATTGAGATCGGACGCCATGTTGCCTTTGGAGAGCCCCCGATGTGCCTAAACAGTGGAACACCCCCCCTCCCACAAGTGACACCATTTTGGAAACTAGACCCATTAAGGAATTTGAACCCCCAAGTGCTTCACAGAAATGTATAAAGTAGAGCCTTAAAAATAAAAAATCCTTTTTTTCCTCAAAAATGATTTTTTTAAGTTCAATTTTTTATTTTCTCAAGGGTAACAGGGGACATTGGGCCTCAAAATTTGATGACCAGATTGACCTGAGTATGCTGATACCCCATATGTGGGGGGGCACGGTTTAGGCACACATCGGGGCTCGGAAGGGAAGGAGCGCCGCTTGGAATGCAGACTTTGATGGGATGGTCTGCGGGCGTCATGTTGCATTTGCAGAGATCCTGATGTACCTAAACAGTAGAAACCCCCCACAAGTGACCCCATTTTGGAAACTAGACCCCCAAAGAGCTTATCTAGATGTGTGGTGAGCACTATGAATCCCTAACTGCTTCACAGAAGTTTATAATGTAGAGCCATGAAAATTAAAAAAATCATATTTTTTCCACAAAAATGATCTTTAGGGTAACAGGAGAAATTGGACCCCAAAATGTATTGTGCAATTTATGCTGAGTAGGCTGATACCCCATATGTGGGGGGACCACTGTTTGGGCGCATGGCAGAGCTCGGAAGGGAAGGAGCGCCGTTTTTGGAATGCAGACTTTGACAGAATGGTCTGCGGGTGTTATGTTATGTTTGCAGAGCCCCTGATGTACCTTAACAGTAGAAGCCCCCCCCCAAGTGACCCCATTTTGGAAACTAGACTCCCCACGGAACTTATCTAGATGTGTGGTGAGAACTTTGAATGCTCAAGTGCTTCACAGAAGTTTATAATATAGAGTCGTGAAAATTAAAAATATTTTTTTTTCCACAAAAAAGATTTTTTAGCCCCCAAGTTTTTATTTTTACAAGGGTAACATGAGAAATTGGACCCCAAAAGTTGTTGTGCAATTAATCCCAAGTACGCTGATGCCCCATATGTGGGGGTAAACCACTGTTTGGGCGCACGGCCGAGCTCAGAAGGGAGGGAGCATCATTTGACTTTTTGAGCGCAAAATTGGCTGTTGCGTTTGGAGACCCCCTGATGGACCCAAACAGTGGAAACCCCCAAATTCTAACTCCAACCCTAACCCCAACACACCCCTAACCCTAATCCCAACCCGATCCATAATCCTAATCACAACCCTAGTGATAATCACAACCGTAACCCCAAAACAACCCTAATCCCAACCCTAACCATAATCCTAATCAAAACCCTAAATCCAACACACCCCCAATCCTAAACTCAACCCTAACCTCAAACCTAACCCTAATCCCAATACACCTCTAACCCTAATCCCAACCCTAACCTTAACCCTAATCCCAAACCTAACCCTAATCCCAAACGTAACCCTAATGCCAACCCTAAACCTAAAACCAACCCTAATCCAAACCCTAAAACTAATCCAAACTCTAACCCTAACTGTAGCCGAAACCCTAGCCCCAACTTTAGCCCCAAACCTAGCCCTAACTTTAGCCCCAACCCTAACCCTAGCCCTAAACCTAACCCTAACTTTAGCCCCAACCCTAACCCTAGTCATAACCCTAGCCCAAACCCTAACCCTAGCCCTAACTTTAGCCCCAACCCTAACCCTAGCCCTAACCCTACCTCTAACACTAGCCCTAACCCTAACCCTAAGCCTAACTAAAGCCCCAAACCTAACCCTAGTGTAGCACCCCCACTGCCGCAGGGCCGAGGGGTACCCGGTACCGGGCCTCTGAGTCTCTGCTCTGGGGTTGTCACGGTGGCTAGACCCGGTCCGTGACCCTGCTGAGGGGCGCCCAATGAAAGGTGTGGGTGGTGATGCTGTAGTGGTGCGGGCCGCAGTAAATAACAAGGACACCAGGTTGCAGTCTCTTTACCTCTTTACTGAAGGCTCCAGGATCCTCAGTCCCGAATACGGTTAACCAGGCTGCGCAAGTCCGGCCGGTCCGATGGCACCTCCAGAGTTCCCTTTGCAGGTGGAAATCTGTGCCTACCTTCTAGCGCTTGTGTGTTGTGGTCCTCCCCTGCTGTGCTTACGGGATAGTCCCCACAACTGTTGTGTCTGTTTCTGAAGTTCCCTCACAACTCGATTATGATGTTCTTCTTCGTCCCCCAGATGATATGGCTAGGACGCACCCGTATGACGGGTAGGCTCGGAGCTCTTCCTGGACCCTAGTGTCGCCCCTCTCCTGTTGTTGCCCCCTATCTCTTCTTAGGTGATTTGGGTGAGACAGCCCGCCTATAACTGACTGTCCTACCGTAGGTTTGAAGTTAGGCCTGGAGCTCTATACTTCCTCGGCGTTCCGGCCACCGGCTGCGCGCCTCAGTAGGATGTTGCCTCGTCTTACAGCACAACTCCTACTGGTGTTTCTCCTTGTTGCGTTGATCTCATTTCTCCCTCAGCACAATAAACCTCGCTTCTTGTCCTTTCTTAGGGCACCGCCGCTATCTCGTGCAGGCGCGGTCCCGTAACGTTCTCTCTGTTCGCTAGGCCTCTGTCAGGATCCCACCCCTGACAGGGACCCCCCTGAATCTTCCCCTGCAATACCCTCTGCCACAGGATGTTGCCTGGCTCCAACCCAGTCAGCTTCTGACTAACTTCCTTTCTAACCCCCAGTTTTACCAGACTGTGAGGAGTGGCCTAATACATAGCGCCCTTAGCTCCCCCTGGAGGCCAGACGGTGAAGTGTATTGGTGTCTGTGATACCTGGTCAGGTGAACTCCTTCAGTGCCATCAGACGTACCATAGCCCCCCTTAGCGGCGGAGCATCAGTACTGCAACGACCAGGACTCTGGGGCGCTGCACTAGCCCTATCCCTAACTTTAGCCCCAACCCTAACCCTAGCCCTTACCTTAGTCCTAACCCTAGCCCTAACCCTAGCCCTAACCCTAACACTAACCCTAACCTTAGCCTCAACCCTAACCCTAACTTTAGCCCCAACCTTAACCCTAACCCTAGCCCTAACCCTAACCCTAGCTTTAGCCCAACTCCTCTAGCTGCCGGCCAGCAGATCATGGCGGGAGCACTGCGCATGCGCCCGACATTTTCTTACCGGATGAAGAAGCCGACGGCCAGGAGGGAACACAGGAGGACCCAGGGACACTGGTAAGTATAACAGGGTCCCCGAATGCCCCTATTTCTCTGTCTTCTGATGTGCGATCACATCAGAGGACAGAGAATGACACATTGCTTTTTTTTCTTTCTTTTTTTTGCGGCCACCGGTAAACAGTTAATTACCGGTGATCGCAAAACTGGGGTCGGTAAAAACCAACCCCAATCATGTTCTTTGGGGTCGGTAGCCGAGACACCAAAGATCTTGCAGGTGCTACGCATGCGCCCGCCATTTTTTGGCCGGAACAAGATGGCGGCGCCCATCGGGAGCCACGAGGAGCACCGGGCGAGACAGATGAGTATCGGGGGGCGATCGGGGACCCCATTTCTCTATCCTCTGATGTGCGATCACATCGGAGGACAGAGAAATTAAATGGGAAATCGCATTTTTTTTGCGACCGCCGGTAAACGGTTAATTACCGGCGATCGCAACCCGGGGGTCGGTAAAAAAACCCTGAATCATGTTCTCTGGGGTCTCGGCTACCCCCAGCAACTGAGACCCCAGAGAAAATCCGACTCTGGGGGGCACTATTCACTTTTTCCACAGTACCGTTAATTAACAGCGCTGTGGTTTAAGTACCTTTAACTGCCGCCATTAAAAGGCGTATCGGCGGTCGTTAAGGGGTTAATGTAGGCATTTTATGGATTTTGTGGTTATCTAAAAAAATGTTTTAATTGTTGGTCATAATAAAATATTGCACATTTTTATTTCCTTTTCATGCCTCTTCCTTCCCCTTTTACATATGGGGAATTTTTGTATTGCTTGATTATTTATGAGGATTTCATACATTTTTATAGGATATCGGTGATACATTTGAATGTTGCTGTTTTCTAACAGATTATCCTTGTCATTGAAGATGGATCTTAAAGCTAGGGAGAAATCCTGGCGGTCCAAGGCCACAGATCTATTTAAACAATCGTGAACTTACTACTCAATACAAAAATGCAGTTCATAAAAAATTGAAAATGTGGTGGAACAGAACTGCATTAGAGAACTATGCGGAACAAAATATTATCCCAAGAGGTTTGAGGGTGCAGGTATACCCTTCTTTTGATCTGGAGGAGGTTGAACTGATACAAAGGTGGAAGAAAGCAGCCACTACACACTCTATAGAATTTGTTAAAATAATCATTGATAAAAACTCCGTCTCTTTAAGCTCCATTGATAAAGAAATTGAAGAGTTGCATAAAAATTTGAAACAGCAATTAACAACTGACAAACTTGAGAATTCCTCAAAGCCATTGAAAAGGACATTGACAAATGGGAAACTGATATTAGTCAACTTAAATTAAAGAACTATCTGAGAGACACGAAAGATTATGAAACTGATAAAGATTTTAAATGGCAATTCCCTAAAAAAAAGATCTAAATCAACGTCCTTGAATGGAAATACTATACCTAAGGAGATGCCATCTTGCTCTGAGAGCAGTACTTCCTGTAGTGAGACAGAGTACAAATGATTATTACATGCGAACAAGAGTGGATAATAAGAAATATGCGGATATCTTCTCTAAGAAGAATACCAAACGAAATAATGACCATATGAAGGTAATCAATTTATCAGAATATACCCTGACTGATACTCAAATTAGATTACTGGAAAAGAGCTTAACTTTTTCTCCTTCTTCCAAATTAGACAAATTTACGGTGGTAAAGGATTTACACCTTTTTGCCCACAAAATTATTTTACAAAAAATGCATCATAAAGAGGATTTGGACCTTCTTTTTCCTACTACAGTGGAAAGGGAGGCCCTGAGAGATCTTGAAGAATTGTTAGAGGAAAATGCCCAAACTGAGGCTGGTAAGTTTCCTTCACATTTGATTACTAAATCTAAAACTTTCCCTAGCATCAGTATTTGGCCACGAATTGATGAATTTACAAGGTTGGTTAAAAGGGATATTGAGTTGTTACCTGATAGTCCTGGGTGGAAATCTAACATAGATAAAGAAGAAAGATTTCCATTAAAAAACTGCAGAATCTTAGTGAAGAGATAATAAAACAGGAGGATAAGGGAGGAAACATCGTTATCTGGCCTACCTATTTGTATGAGAAACAAGCTGGTAAAATATTATCGGCAAAATCGTGTTATAAAAAATTGACATTCAACCCTTTAACACAATATCAGCAGGAGCTGATTCTGATTTTGGAAGAAGCGTATGAAAAAGGGATTATGCCAAAGAGATTGTTGGATCACATTGTAAAATTGCAACCCAAAATGGCCACCTTCTATCTCTTGCCGAAACTGCACAAGGATCCATATGATCCTCCAGGAAGACCAATAGTTTCTGGCAAAGATAGTTTATGTGAAACAATATGTAAGGTCATTGATTTCTATCTACAACCTCTAGTCCTAGCACTTCCCTCACATATTGAGGACACAACTGCTGCCTTGGAAAGATTGGACTTGATACAATTGGATAAGAATGCAACTTTGTTGACTGCAGATGTTGAGGCTCTGTATTCATCTATTAATAGTTTGCGTGCAGTTTCCCATTACTTACATGAAAGTAATTTAGATAAATCATTGGTGGAACTGATTCTTGTTCTACTGAAAGTTAATTTGAAGCACAATGTATTTATTTTCAACAAAAATATCTTTCCTCAACAGCAGGGAACTGCGATGGGCGCAACTTGCACCCCAGCCTATGCAAACCTGTTTATGGGTTATTGGGAAAGAGAAATCTTTCAAGATGACCAGATAAAAGAAATGGAGTTGATACAAGGATGGAGTCGATACATCGATGACATCCTTTTTATCTGGGAAGGTACCAATGACCAGTTAACATCATTGATGGAGAGGTTAAACAGCAATGGCCACAACATTAAACTTACTTACAAATGCGGGAGATCTTTGGACTTCTTAGATGTCAAGAGTTCGTTTTGCATCTAATGGTAAGATTATTACGGATGTGTTTAGGAAGCCTAGCGCCACCAATACTCTCCTCGATGCCTCATCTGCTTATTACAAATCGACAATTGATGGTATTCCGATAGGGCAATTTCTGAAGGTTAAGAAAATCTGTGCTATGGAGAGAAATTATCAGACTCAGTCCATGGAGCTTGTACGCCGCTTCTAAAGACCGGGGCTACAGCAATAGACAAATTAAAAGGGGATATAATAGAGCATCTAAAATCTCGATAGAGGAACTTTTATATGGAAGAGGAACAACATCTAGAAAACAAAAGAATACGAATCAAGTGAGATTTATTACCAATTATAATAAGCAGTTGACAGAATTAACATCAATTTTTTATAAGCATTGGAATATTTTGTTAAGTGACCCCGTTTTAAGGAAGATTTTGCCCAATCATCCATCTATGGTACCAAAACGAGCGCATAATCTAAAAGACATCCTTGTCCATAGCCATTATTCAGGTGTTGAGGCTGTTTCAAAAGCATCTGTGTCTGGAAGAAAGGGATTTTTTCCATGCAAAACGTGTAAAGCATGCAATATTCATATTAAGAGCCATACTTTTGTAAATCATGATGGCACTAGAACATATTCAATATGGAAAAATCTGACTTGCTCCTCAAAAGGAGTTGTGTATCATGCACAATGTCCCTCTAAGAAGGTGTACATTGGACTCACAACACATGAGTTAAAAATACGTACTAGGGAACATGTGCTTGAAATAGAAAAGGCTGCCACTACAGAGGATGTAAGCACATTAAAAACCCTACCCAAACATTTCAAACTGTACCATAACGCTAACCCGTGTGGTCTCAAAATTCAAGCAATTGACCAAGTTGTACTGAATAATAGAGGTGATATATATAAATAAATAATAATAATAACTTATAGAGAATTCTAGCACAGAAAGAAAGTAGATGGATATACCAGCTAGGTACCCTTGCACCACAAGGTCTTAATGAGACCATGGGTTTCAGTTCTTTTTTATAGGCACCCTATATGGATTTGGTGTAGCTCCTGTTCCCTTTTGTTCCTTCATAATTTTCCAATGTTCACATCTTATCTGCAATTTTAGTGTGTTTTGTCTGTTTTTGAGTTTTTTTATTTTAATTATATTTCATCGATTTTGCAGAATTATTTTGTTATGAGATTGGTTTTTAATTTAGCATTGAATCTCTTCGAATCATGGGACCTGCATGAGAAGTTCAGTGGTATGGATCCATGAATCGGTTCGGTTATGATCTGATTCAACAATCTACTATCAAATTTCTTCAAAAAGAAACCTAATATTGTACATCATTTATTTAGTGTTCTGTATTCTTTTATGTATGGGCAGTTTTCTGTCCATATGCTGTGATTCTGCTTTTTATTGGTCCGGTTCTATCATGTGGTTTGGCTATTTTTTTCTATTTTGTATTTTTTGGTTTGTCTATCAAAGCCACGGCCATGGGTATTTTATGGTTATTTCTATCAATCATATTTTTTGTTTATTTTTTCTTTATTAGGCACTATTGGTCACTATATCACTAATTTTTAGCTTAGTTATTATATTAACATTATTTACTACTTATATATAATCACCTTATGCCTTAATGGCTGTATAATTTCACACTTTGTAATTTACAATTTTCAGCATTCTATATTAGAACCTTGTACCCATATGGTTTCTATATATCTCTTGGCCGGTTTTGACACGCCCCTTTTAAAGTCTGCTCCACGATGTTGGCAACATCATCTTGGCCCCTTTGTTTTGGTGCGCATGCCCTGCCTAAGGCTCCTCTGTGACTTCTGGCCCCGCTCACTAGGTTACGTGAGCGTTCTACGCTTGCATTTCAGATGCGGAGGACCGAAAGTCACTTTTCAGCCATGAGCGAGCAGCCTTTGTGGGCAACGCATGCGCCGTAAAAGATCCGAGATGCCGGTGTTGCTAACAGCTGATAGGAGGGGTCTGTTTTACTCATACCACATAAAAGAGGTTTAATGTAGGCAGAGCACACTTTCCACCATATGGAAGAAGCCTGGTAGGCGAAATGGCGCTGTCGGGGTGGCGGCACGGGCACAATACTATATTCTTGGACACCAATGTAAGGTTTACTTTTTCATGTTTATACTTACCCGCTGGACATGTTACCTTACTTAGGCGGTACACATTTGCCCTTAATACATGGATATTGATACAGCTTGGTACATTTTAGCTAGATCTCCATAGAAATATATACAAATTTGCTTGTGGTGACTATCAGGTCTTCATATGGCCGGAGATCTTTAGCACTTTTTGCACTTCTTTGCAATTTTTGTATGTTTTATAGACTTTGAATTTGGATGAAATATCTTGAAATAAAAAATATATTTTTCTTTTGCTGGTTGTGAGCATTAAGATTTCATATTATTGCATGTTTTCAGAACTTTGTGCACTTTATTGTTATCCTGTTATATCCATATAGACCTGTATTCATTATTAGGGGAATATAAGTTGTATCATTTTAGCCTTATATTTGCATATGCTATTCATGTACACTATATCGTATTTGCCCTGTTGCTGCTTTGTTTTTATGGAGATTTGCCCTGTTTTTTATGGATTTTGTGGTTATCTAAAAAAATGTTTTTAATTGTTGGTCATAATAAAATATTGCACATTTTTATTTCCTTTTCATGCCTCTTCCTTCCCCTTTTACGTATGGGGAATTTTTGCATTGCTTGATTATTTATGAGGTTTTCATACATTTTTATAAGATATTGGTGATACATGGTACAGTCTTAGTATTGTTACACAAATGCGAACAGATCATACTCTCTGTTCAATCCCTTGGGAGTAAGCATCTCCAAGGTGTGGATCCAATAGGCCTCACGTTTTTCAAAAGAGAAATCCTGTCGCCCCCACGTCTCGGTGGGGGAACAGAGTCAATGACCTGGAACTTTAATTGAGAAATCGAGTGTCCCTGTGAATGAAAATGATTAGGAATAGGCAGGAGTACATTCTTACAGCAAATTGTCGATTTATGTTTAGAGATCCTATCCCGTACAGGTTGTGTGGCCTCTCCGATATAGAGCAGACCACAAGGGCATTTGATTAAATATACCACAAAAGATGTTTCACATGTGTAGTGTTCCCTAATGTGGAAACTTTTTCCTGCCCGAGGCTGCTGAAAAGTGCTACCTTTTAGAACATTGATTCACTGTGCACAATGTAGGCAAGGAAAGTTCCCATCTTGGATCTTGATAAAAATAATGGTTTCCTTGGTTGTGTAGGGCCGATGTCAGCCTTTATGATATTATCCTTTAAATTAGGAGGTCTTTTGAAACACAGTAGGAAAGGAAGTTTGAATTCCGGGATATTTGGAGGCACAGTGGCTAGTAGGTGCCAGTGTTTCCTAATATTCTTATGAAGAATAAAGGAAAACGGATGGTACGAGTGTACAAACGGAATCCGTTTGTTGTGATTTTTACTCCGGATTGTGGAGGGAGGATTCATTTGTTCCTCTAGTACAGATGTAGGATAACCTCTATTGAGGAATTTGGACGTCATGTCTTGAAGGAATTGATTGCGTGTCGTGCTGTTAGAGACAATACACGTGACAAGTTGAAATTGTGATCTGGGTATCGAGCGTTTGAGTGAAGGTGGTGGAAACTTTGGTAGTGCAGAATGCTGTTTCTGTCAGTGGGCTTAATGTGGAGGTCAGTAGTTAGGTGACCTTCTATGTCTTTGAGGACAATGGTGTCTAAAAAACTAACCGACCCTTCATCATGGGTCATGGTGAATTTTATGCCAGGCCAGGCATCATTGTGAAATGCGAAAAAGAGATTTAAGGACTCCAATGAGCCCCCCCAAAGGCAAAAAATATCATCAATGTAACGTTTCCATTGGAGAACGTTATTGATAAACAATTGATGTTTATAGATTACCGACTCCTCAAAATCAGCCATATAAGCATTAGCATAAGAGGGTGCTACATTGGAGCCCATTGCGGTCCCCTGGCTTTGAAGAAAAAAAGGTGTCCTGAAAGAGAAAGAAATTATTGAACAGCACCATTGTAAGGAGATCTACATACAAATTGACCTGATTAGTTTCCATTCCAGCTGATGTAAGGAGGCGATGTACTGAATTAATTCCCTCAATGTGGGGAATAGAGGTGTATAAGTCTCTGACGTCCATGGTCACCAAAATCGTGTTAGGTGGTACCGTGATAAGTTCCCTAATATTGGTGTGAGAATTTTCTCTAGAAAAATCGAGATTGGAGATAATATAGATTCAGTTGAGGCCACTATAGGCCTACCGGGAGGGTTCTGTAAATTTTTGTGGATTTTTGGTAAGGTATAAAAGACCGGTATAACAGGAATCTTTTTTCTAAGGTAATGGGTGGTTTTTGAATCAGGAACCCCAACATGTGAATATTTTTGTATGATATTCTCTAAATGCGAATATCAGAGGTAAAATCTCTAGAGAGTTTAAGATAAACTGACGTGTCCTCTAACTGTCTGTTAATTTCAGATAAGTAACTTGATTTATCCATAACCACAAGGACGCCCTCCCTTGTCGGCTGGCTTAATTATAATGTTACCATCCCCCTGAAGTGTTTTGAGGGCTTGATGTTCAACTGTGGAAATATCAGGATCCTGTCAGCACCGGCGCACTGCCACGGATGAGCAGGGTGACTCACCCAAACTGCGGGAGAGCCCGGGATCAGATGGCACAGGGAAAGATCAGGCAGACAGGACCTGCACAGCGTGCTGAAGGTAGCAGAAAGCAGAAGGACCTACGATCATGTGACCACAGGGGGTGGGGCTTAGAGTCATGCTACTGGAGATAAGTGCAGGATTTTACAGGCACCCTGAAATAGGGGAAAGGAAAACTCAAGCCGTACAAACGGGGGGTCAGACACGGAAAGGGCGGCGCGGTACAGAAGAGGCAAGCAGAGAATAGTCAAAACGTAAGCCAGTAGTCATACACAGAGATAGCAGCGCAGTACAAAAGGGACAGACAGAACTCTAAACGGGGACAGAACCAGATCAGAACCAGACAAGCATAAATTAGCACAGGCACAAAGCGCAGGCACAAAATACAGGCACCACAGGGTCACACACACTCGGCTAAGAGTCAGAGTATAAGCGACAGAGGATGGCTCCACAATGAGGCTATAAAAAGCCTTCCAGAATCCCAGAGCGAGGCCATCCAAGTTAACCCTAAAACCACCTAATCCCAGAAACTCAGCAGACCATGACAGGAAAGGTTTGACGGAAAGAAAAGTCTACCTTTTTCAATGTCCTCCTCACGTATAGTGTGAAAGGAATTCTGTATGAAGTCAATGAATGTTTCAACAGCATGCGACCCATGAGGTGGGCGGAAACTATTTTTGCTTCGCAAGCTCAAACTAGCAATGGACAAGGTATTATGAGTTATACGAGAACTAGGGTCTGGAGTAGGGGCTGTGGAGAAATGAACTTTCAATCTAAGAAGACAGAAGAACCGTTGTAGGTCCATCTCCAGTTCGAAAGTTTTACATTTGTAAGAGGGACAAAAGGAAAGGCCCTACTGTAGGACACTCAGTTCAGCGATACCCAGAGATCTCGACAAGATGTTAACTACCAAAGATTCTGTACCTGAGATCTCGTGACCCTCATTTTGTCAGGGTTGTTGTCTCCATTTGCGCCCCCATCTGGTCGTCTTCTTGGATAACGACGTTTCTGTCCTAAAAAATGTCCTGGGTTGGGAGGAAGGGAGCTCCTTTCTTGTTCTGAACCCGAAGTGGAGTAATCTGTTGAAGATCTTTGACTGCGAGAAGGTTGTCGTCTGGTAGAGGAGTTGTCTTGCCATGGGTACACTTGATTTGACTCAGTCAGCAGTATCTCTGGAAAACTTACTTCGTTTGCGACTTTCCATGTCTTTTCTATGTTGGTCAATACGGGACTGGATCTGAATCTTCAGGGAACTAATCCACAAAAATTTACACAACCCTCCCTATAGTGGCCTCAACTGAATCTATATTATCTTCGATCTCGATTTTTCTAGAGAAAATTCTCACACCAATAATTCAGACTACGCCATCATTCCTTTGGAATGACACTGGGGAATTCCTGAAAACTATTAGGGAACTTAACACAGTACCACCTAACACGATTTTGGTGACCATGAACGTCAGAGACTTACACACCTCTATTCCCCACATTGAGGGAATTAAAACTAATCAGGTCAATTTGTGTGTAGATCTCCTTACAATAGTGCTGTTCAATAACTTCTTTCTCTTTCAGGACTGAAGAGTATGATCTGTTAGCATTTGTGTAACAATACTAAGACTGTACCATGTAGTTTATCCATGATGACTAATAATGTCCTTTCTATTTTTCTAGAGTCGTCTGTATAGACCTTCACACACAGTCTTTCACGAGCACTCACTAGTCTCTCTGGGTAATTCACCATTGCTCTCACCACGTACGGGATCTCTTTATAATCATGATCCCACATATGTCACATCCTGTGTACTATGATAAGGCTGCATATGTGAATCTCCAATCTGAATGTCCTTAATAGATGTCCCTTTATCAGTTATCTATAAAAGAGAATACATTATAATGATCATCTCTCCTACACACCAAATCACATGCAGACTATTTGGAACGGCGGCTGAGCGACATCATATACCTCTTAGTTACCGGTGGAATGCATTCTTGCGCTTTTGTTTATTACATTATTTCTGGTCCCAGCATGCAGCTTTAAAACACATAAATAGTATGCAGGTTACCTTTATTAGCAGTTGGGCGGCACCATATACTTTGTAAACAAGGGTGGAACGTATTCTGTGCGCCTTTGAAATGTACAACCATGCTCATTACATCATTTCCGGTTCCAGCATACAGCGGTACCACACTTGAATGGCAGGCTGACACCTGCCCACGTAACATCCGGTTCGCGGTCCCCGCACACTCGCTGCCTTTGACAGTGATTGTACCCGCCCTCTCCCCACTGGATATAACCAGGCACTTTTGCCACATGCTTCAGACAAGTGGTGGACTCCGCGTCTGCAGCATCGCATCTCAGGTGAAGTAACCTGCTATTCCTTCACCTCAGACGTCGCTCCTAATAGAGGGGGCTATACTTTAAGGATACTACTCTTTTTCTATAGGCTGCATACATTTAATTCCTTATGGTCCAGACTCTCCACCTACGGGGTAGGTTGTTAGCCTTTACTCACACCACATTCATATACCATAATTACCTGCTCATTTGGTGCACATGTCCCCATTACATTTCAGATACTGATACCGATATTTTCAGGTCACCAATTGGGTGTAAATACTCACCCCACTATCACTCACAGTACGGTACGTTACTTCTCCCATGTCTATTACCAATTAAGACTGTGCCCAGATTTATTTCTCCATATAATATTTTTACTGTTGATCCACTATATTGCCATACAATATCTGGGAACCTACCTTGGCACCACGTTACTTAGCTGTGCACACGTTTATCTGTATATACTTTCCACAGAACAGCATAGCAATCATTCACTGAGCGGAGGAATCGTGACAGATAGGGTCTTGTCCTCAAATCCCCAGGCCCTTAAGGGGGAGGATGGTACAATTCATTATAATCCATATGAGATATCAAACCTATTTTATAATTTTTATCGCAAACTATATAATCTACAGGAAATGCTTCCCTCAAATTTGAACCATATAGACACTGTATTAAAAAACTATTTCTCAAACTTAAATCTCCCAGTGCTCCCAACAGAAACAATAACATTCCTTAACCAGCCAGTTACACAAGACGAGATTGCAGATATGCTCAGTGTAAAAATACCGGAATCGGTTCCGTATCCAGTCTTTTCACCTCATGTTTCATCCGTTTATCGCTGGAACTGTCGCTGTGCGGTTTTTTTGCCGGACAGAAAAAACGTTCCTCTGTACGTTCTCTCTTTGGCCGGAAACATAATTTTTGACGGATCCAGCAAAAAACGGATGAAACGTGTGGCCATCAGGTGCAATCCGGTGTTAATACAACTCTATGAGAAAAAAACAGATGTATTAATCGGATCTGTTTTTTTCAAAACTCACCGGATTGTGCCTGACGGCAAAAACCTGATGTGTGAAAGTAGCCTAAGGCTTCTTTCACACTTCAGTTGTTTGGCGTCAGTCACTTCCGACATAGTGACGGATCGACGGATCCGTCACAATTGTTGAGAAAATGGTTCCAACGGATCCGTTACTTGGGGGTTGTCTGGGAAAAGTATCTACTTTTTGGAGCATGTGCAATTGAAAAAGCGGATTGGGGCGACGGATCCGCCGAAATGACGGTCGCGACGGATCCGTCGCCCATAGGCGGCCAATTCTATGGAGTGACGGACGCGACGGATCCGCCGCGAACCGTCATTTCGGCGTTGACAAAAAACGTTTCAAAGTCCGTCTATGTCTAGACAACGTCCGCCAAATGTCGACGGATCCGTCGCATGACGGATGGAACGGACGACCATCCGTCACAATCCGTCGCCAATGCAAGTCTATGGGATAATAACGGATCCACCAAAAAAAAAAATGACGGATCCGTTATTTGAGGAAACTGGCGGTTTTAGACTGACGCCAAACAACTGAAGTGTGAAAGAGGCCTAAGATGTTCAACTCCTTTTTGCAAGGTTCCCCTATCCCGAATACAATGTTGCAATCCTACTTGATCCTCAGCCAAAAGCTGGAAGGGACCCCCTGGATTGCTCCAATTATCATCCAATAGCCTTTTTAACCCCTTAACCCCTGGGCCATTTTCTGTTTTTGCATTTTCATTTTTTGCTCCCCTTCTTCCCAAAGCCATAACTTTTTTTTTAAATCAAAATGGCCATGTAAGGGCTTGTTTTATGTAGGACAAGTTGTACTTTTGAACGACATCATTGGTTTTAACATATTGTTTACTGGAAACCGGGGACAAAATTCCAAGTGTGGTGAAATTGCATAAAATGTACAATTCCACACTTGTTTTATGTTTTTTTTACTATGTTCACTAAATGCTAAAACTGACCTGCCAATATGATTCTCCAGGTCATTACAAGTTTATAGACACCAAACATGACTACGTTCTTTTTTATTTAAGTGGTGAAAAAAAAATACAAGCTTTGTTAAAAAAAAAAAAAAACATGGCGTCATTTTCCAAGTCTTGTAGCGTCTTCATTTGTCGTAATTTGGGCTGGGTGAGGGCTCATTTTTTGTGCGCCAAGCTGACATTTTTCTTGATACCATTTTAGTGTAGATACGATCTTTTGATCGCCCGTTATAGCATTTTATTGCAATGTAGCTGCGACCAAAAAAACATAATTCTGTCATTTTGACTTTTTTAATGCCATTTAGCAATCAGGTTAATTTTTTTTTTATATTGATAGATTGGACGATTCTGAACACGGCAATACCAAATATGTGTATGTTTGATTTTTTTATTGTTTTATTTTGAATGGGGCGAAAGGGGGTCATTTGAACTTTTATATTTTTCTATTTTTTTATATATTGAAAATCATTTTTGGTACTTTTTGCATGCTTCAATAGTCTCCATTGGAGACTAAAAGCTGTAGTTGTCTGATCGGCTCTGCTACATACAGGCGATGATCAGATCGCCCTTATGTAGCAGAAATGCTCACGTGCTATGAGCGCCAACCACTCGGTGGTGCTAATGGCAATCCGACAGTGACAACCATACAGGTTTGCTGGGGACCACTGGTTGTCATGCCTACCCATCGGTGACCCGCGATCATGTAACAGGGTCACCGATGTGCCAGGAAAGATGTGAGCTCAGCACCGGAGCCCACATCAAAGGGAGGGAGTCCGACGTGGGTGTATTATAACGTCAAAATTCAGAAAGGGGTTAAATTCTGATTTCAAAATATTTACTTGCATGCTGGCTAATAGACTTAATTGTTGGTTACCCCAACTTATTAATAAGGATTAGTGATGAGCAAATATACTCCTTACTCAAGATTTCTCGAGCATGCTCGGGGGTCCTCCGAATATTTTTTAGTGCTCGGAGTTTTAGTTCTTCTTGCCACAGCTGAATGATTTACATCTGATAGCCAGCTTAAGTACATGTGGGGATTCCCTAGCAACCAGGCAACTCCCACATGTACTTATGCTGCCTATCAGATGTAAATCATTCAACTGCGGCCCTAAAAACTAAAACTCCAAGCACTAAAAAATACTCGGAGGACCCCCGAGCATGCTCGAGAAATCTCGAGTAAGGAGTATATTTGCTCATCCCTAATAAAGATAAGATCAGTTGGGTTTTGTCCCTTTCCGTCAGGGCGGTGACAACACTAGGCGGATAATAGATTTGATGGATGTATCTAACAAAAATAATTTACAAACCCTTGTACTGAGCCTCAATGCTGAGAAGGCTTTTGACCCCTATAGCTGGTCTTTCTTGTTTGAAACTTTGAAAAAGTTTGGCATCTCAGGTGCTTTCCTGACAGCTTTGAGAGCATTGTATAGATCTGTTTCGGCTTCAGTTAAGTTATCTTTCCATACCTCCGCTTCTTTTAACATCTCAAATGGCACATGCCAGTGATGTCCCCTGTCCCCTTTAATACTGTAAATGTAATATGTATAGAGCTGTTGTCGGCATTGATTCCTCAAAACCAAGATATTTCAGGAGTTGAGGTTAAAAAAAATCATATAACATAGTTATTAAGGTTGAAGGAAGACTTTAAGTCCATCTACTTCAGCCCATAGCCTAACCTAACATGCCCTGACATGTTGATCCAGAGGAAGGCAAAAAAAAAAAAACCCATGTGGCAAAGAGTAAGCTCCACATTGGGGAAAAAAATACCTTCCACATACATACTCCACATACGGCAATCAGACTAGTTCCCTGGATCAACACCCTATCAAGGAATCTAGTATATATAACCTGTAACATTATACTTTTCAAGAAAGGCATCCAGTCCCCTCTTAAATTGAAGTAATGAATCAAATACAACATCATATGGCAGAGAGTTCCATAGTCTCGCTGCTCTTACAGTAAAGAATTTGTGTCTGTTATTATGCTTAAACCTTCTTTCCTCCAGACGTAGAGGATGCCCCCTTGTCCCTGTCTCAGGTCTATGATTAAAAAGATCATCAGAAAGGTCTTTGTACTGTCCCCTCATATATTTATACATTAAAATAATATCACCCCTTAGCCTTCGTTTTTCCAAACTGAATAGCCCCAATTGCAATAACCTATCTTGGTATTGCAGACCCCCCAGTCCTATAATAACCTTGGTCGCTCTTCTCTGCACCTGCTCTAGGTCAGCTAGGTCTTTCTTATACACCTGAGACCAGAACTGTACGCAGTATTCTAAGTGTGGTCGTACAAGTGACTTGTATAGAGGTAAAATTATGTTCTCCTCATGAGCATCTATGCCTCTTTTAATGCATCCCATTATTTTATTTGCCTTTGCAGAAACTGCCTGACACTGGCCATTAAATATGAGTTTGTCATCCACCCATACTCCCAGGTCTTTCTCCCAGGAGTTTTAGAATTAAGCACATAGTTATACATCTTACTACTTCTACCCAAGTACATGACCTTACATTTATCCCCATTAAAGCTCATTTGCCATTTATCAGCCCAAGCTTCTAGTTTACATAAATCATCCTGTAATATAAAATTGTCCTCCTCTGTATTGATTACCCTGCAGAGTTTAGTGTCGTCTGTAAATATTAAAATTCTACTCTGTATGCCCCCTACAAGGTCAATAATAAATGTTTAAAAGAAGAGGGCCCAATACTGACCCCTGTGGTACCCCACTGCTTATCGTGACCCAGTCCAAGTGTGCTCCATTAATAACCACCCTTTGTTTCCTATCCCTGAGCCAGCTCTTAACCCACTTACACATATTTTCCCCTATCCCAATAAGATAAGATATCCTTATTTGCATATGATGTTCTCCTGACCCTTACTAATCTCCACATATCACTTCCTAATCTCATGAACACTTTAAAATTATATGGCAATTTATCGGGATATAAATTGAACACTTCCAAAACAGAAGCCTTGCCTATAAATATTCCCTCTAGCATTCTTGACCATTTAAAATGAAACTTCAAATTCAGATAGAGAATCGATGCTGTCAAATTTTGGGGGGGTTAATCTATCCTCCTCTTATAATAGACTGTATAATTGTAATTACCTATCACTCTTCAGCGAACTCAGAGGATTGATATCTAAGTGCCACTCTCGCTCTCATTGATAGGTTGTATAGATTCAATTAAAATGTCTCTCCTTCCCAATAATATTTAGTTTTGAGAGTCCACAGTGGTTGATACCTTTTAATGACGAACTAAAAAGATGGTAACAAATTGCAAGCTTTCGAGACTACTCGGGTCTCTTCATGAATTGTACCATCCTCTTCATAGAGACCTCATTAGTCACGAAAGCTTGCAATTTGTTACCATCTTTTCAGTTAGCCATTAAAAGGTATCAACCTCTGTGGACTCTCAAATCTAAATATTTTTCTATCTATTGGCTAACACGGTAAAAAGCTATATATCTTACCTGTATCTCCTTCTCGAGTTACTCTACTATTTTGAAACTCTCCCTGTTAGGGTCCTTATACGGGAACTTAGGTCTCTCCAGGCTGCCATAATGAGGTTTATTTACAATGGTAGACGTCACCGGATCTCCAAGTGTGTTCTCACCTCTCATAAATCACAGATAGCCCTGTCCATCCAGGACATTATTAAATATTACTGGGCAGCTCACCTAAGAAGTATTCCTTTGTGGGCTTCATAATGGGGCTTATAATAAATAGACAGAAAGAAAAATTATGATTGGCCCCAATTCTTCTATATTCCTTCTTGTGGACAACTAAGCCCATCAGGATTCCAATTACTGTACTTTATTGGGCCTTATGCAGTTTATAAGGGAGGTTTGGTTTTCATGTATGAAATAGTTTAGCTAACTCGCCAGTGATATCCTTTATTTATCAACCTTTGATTCCAAACAGTATGGATACCACAATGGTCCACGCGTGGATTTCAGCAGGTTTATTCAGATTTGCAGACTTGGTGGATGGGGATATACCCCAAAAAAATGATGAAGGACAGCATCCAATCCAGGTGAAAAAAACTTCTTTTATTGTGCCACTTGGCACAATAAAAGAAGTTTTTTTCACCTGGATTGGATGCTGTCCTTCATCATTTTTTTTGGGTATTTACACTTCCACTTTGGTCCGTGGGACTAGGACGGGCATCCCATTGCCAGTTGTGCTGTCAGCTACTCTCTGAATTTCAAATTGGTGGATGGGGACAGGCTGGAGGTTCTTACGTTTGAATCAAGTCTAAATTTACAATAGCTAATAAAGAGTTTCTTCAGTTTATGCAAATTAAACATCTTGCTTCCTCGTTGTATGGCCCATTGAAGGTGTCTTTACTGCCTGATTTTGAAAGGATAAGTAAGAGGGGCCTGTTGACCAAAGGGTTAATTTTGGACGTTTACAGGATTTGAAACTATTCTCAAGGTGGTCAACACTTAAAAAACTCTTATATGAGCAGATGTGAGTCTATTCTTGGGAGGGGGCTGTCCCTCCAAAGTTGGCAAGACATGGGAAAAGGCGGCCAAATCCACTATCTTCCCGCTATATAAGAGAACTAGCATAAGATATTGATGTTTTGGTATCATACTCCGGAGTTCCTCCACAGATTGAACCCTCAATTATCAAATCTATGTTGGCATTGCAGTTCAGAGGTGGGTTCCAAGTATCATACCTTCTGGTCCTGTCCGGGGATAGCTGGATTTTGGGAGGATGTGAATGTCTTAATACGAAGGGTTCTCTATGTGGAAGTTGGGCTGGATCCCGCTGTCTATCTACTAAATGTCCCTCCTGGAGGGATGGGAAAGAGATCAGCTAGACTACTACTACATATACTAACTGCAGCCAAGTTTTTGATTGCTCTTCATTGGAAGCAGATATCGCCTCCTTCGCAGCAAAGTTTACAGAATAGAATAGCTGACATTCGTAGGATGGAATACATGGTAGCGAGTGTGGATAGGTTTGGAGCTGTTTGGTCCCCCGGGACTATTATTGTGCTCAAAATAATAGTAGATTTTCAGTTTCTTTGGAGCTTTGTGCCTCCCCCCAACTTTGTGTGTCTGTCTTGTCTTCTTCTGTGATGTTGTGATGTTTTTATGTTAAATATTCTGTTGTAAGTTTACGGACGAAATTGGTTTAAAGTGAGCCAAATAAAATCTCACTGGAGACAGGTTTGAGCTTTAACTCTTAGGGGTTCATTATGCAATATGATTTGCCACTACTGTATATCTTTATTGTACTCTGCCTTTGAGGTTTCTTAAAGTGATTTTTGTAAAATTGTTTAGATATGCAATTGTTTGGATTTTTGTTTTCAAATGTTAAAACTATAAAACTCAATAAAAATTATAGTTATAAATAAAGTTATAAAAAAATAAACACACAATATAATTGACTAAAAGGCAGAAAACAGATCTTACGAAGTATGATATAGTCAAGGTAGATCTTGATAGAGTGCAGCAGTGCTAACCAGGATAGATATATTACATGAGATATATTACATGACTATCATATTCATCATTGTATATAGAATTAATACAGATTGTGAAGGAGACGACCTAGTGTGTAAACACCGCTAATAAAAGTAAAATTGACATATAGATAAAGAGTGAAAGCTGCTGGTGGCAGCAATGCCACTACATACCCAAATTATGTCACAGTAAAAGTTTTTAAATGATATCTAATCCATAGTCACAATTACTGACCTTTCTCAGTCCTTTCACTTTTGGGATTGCCTGTGGAAAAATGTTTCTCACACGTTACAGATTTCAATAATAACTGTTAATTCTTATAAATTGCCTGTGATTAGTGAGTAAACATGTTCAGAGCAGTGAATGTAAATATTCACCACAGATTATAAATGCTAATGAATTTTTACAATCATACAATCTGAAATACAAGTTTAATATATGTATCTTTTTTATTATTATAGGCACATTAATTTACATCTCATATAAATATAACACCTTGAGAAAACAAAATGTAGCAAATGAATAATCCATATTTTCAGTATGAAGAAAATAATAAATAAAATACCGTACTTGTTTTTTTGCAATTCAGCTATTTCACTAATCTGAAAAGAGAAAACATTATTTGGGGGATGTATAACGGAGCTGTCAGCCAAATCATGTTTCCCAATTGAAATGATTAACAAGATGGCAAGATAATTCAGATTATTGAGTTTCTACTCTGAAAACAAATTCACTTATTGGAATCTTTGTTCAGCAAATATTCTTCTATCCATTAGCATTGAAAGTCTCATTATTAGAGAAAACGTTAGTTTTCCACTAAAACAGCATGTGTAGGGCAAAGGTTGCAATCCCTGTCATGGAGGAAAATAGTTAAGTGCTTTTGCTTACCAGAATTCTGTATTTTATTTCTAAGTGCAAAAGAGTTTCTCCATACATAGCAATGGCTTTTAATAGAACTATCAATTGCATAGAGGGATTTCTGATGTGTAAGCTTTTTGTCTGAAATATGGAATTCAAATAAATGCCAAATAGAAACAGCTTTCAAAGAACATGAAATGCCAAAGGAAGAAGTGTTCAAGATAGACAGGTACATCAATTTCACTGAGACAAAAACAGGTTGGCAACAAATGTCTAATTTGGTAACCTTCTGAAAAAAGTTAACTTCCAATAAAACATTGTACTTTCTTAGGGCTTGTTCAAATGTCAGTATTCGGTCAGCATTTTGCTTTAATCTTTGTATGCCAGAACCAGGAGTGAAACTTGCAGAAAAAACTATAATTGAAAGACTGACACCTGTCCTATGCTTTGGAGACACTCCTTATTTTGAAATCCCATTTTTCATTAGATATGTCAGCAAATCCAAAGGACTACACACACAACAAAACCAAACTGAAATAAAAAAAATAGGGTTACACTTTACCTAATATTATTGTACCAAATGTATACAAACATAACCTCTAATAAAAGATGAGGCCTCCCTTAATAATAATAAATGATGTTCCCTCATTTTTCCCTACATACGCCTCAATAAAACCATCTGCCTGTCCATGGAGATTGTCACCCCCTAATAAATCCATGACAATGGCGCCCCCTCTCCTCAAAGACTGCCCCTCGGTAACCCTAGGATCCCCTAATAATATAAATGAGTGACCAGGGACAAGGCAATTCATCAGAAAAAGTGTTATCCAACACCCAAAGCTATCCACATGAGAGTACACTAAACAAGACTAAACAAGACAAAGTAACAATGTGTAATAAAAAGTGGCCATGTGCAAATAAAAAAAAAATATCTATCCAGGGATAAATTCCCCATAAAAAAACCAAACAGCTCTTCCTAATTGGACTAAGTGCTTTTTGCCTACCTTGCTACAGATGTTGCCACCAACCGTGTTAAACACAGACTGCACATGGACTGTACATTGATACCATCCATGTGCTGTACATGTTCTTCATGGACCTAAAGACTTGTGTTGGCCCTTTTCATCCATGGTGCCAGAAAAAAATCTGAAATGTCAAAATGAGTTTTGCAAAAAATAAGGACGTGTGAGCATCAAAGACAATACGTGATCTATCCCTGAAAAACACAGAGAGAACATGTACAGGCAACACAGACTTGTGGATGAGGCCTTTGAATTTTAATCTTTTCCTGACATTGGTTGAAACGGTGCCCCCTATTTTGCAGTGGGTTGCCGCAAATGGACATAACAATCTTAAAGTCCTTACAATCGTGCGGGCACAGGAGCTCATCCAGGATGATTTCTGCCAGGAGCGGAGCTTAAGTTATAATCCTCTAGATGCCGCTAGCAACAGACATCTCAGCATCTGAAGGCATGGAGAGGGAGCTCTCTCCCTCTCCCACCTGATCAGCACCCCAGTGATGTGATGTGATCATGGGGGCCCAATCGTTGCCATGATATCAAGACCGCGAAAACAGCAATAAATAATAATGTGTGATAAATCACATGATCCTACCAAAATTTAGGGAACATAGCTACAGCAGGAATTAAAACATAACTTTTATTAAATAACAATAAAAAATGAAAAAATGTGTCACCAAAAACGTGTCAATAAAAAGTACCACTAAGTATGTTCAAATATTTGACATACCATACGTAGATCAGTACTAATAAAGATTACTAAAAGGACACAGGCAGTAATCCAGTGTCCCAATACTTAGACCAAGGAACCTGGTTTACCAAAAGGCAAAAACCAATGGCACAAATCAGATACCCAAACATTCAGACGGTTGCCTTGGTTGCATAATCATTAGCAGTCAATCATATACTGAAAGATAAATAAGGAGGGGTGCAAACAATTGGGAGAATAATAATAATGGAACAATCTCACCAATTGTCGAGGATGAATGGAGCCCCAATGGTGCTTCTATGGAAAAATCGCACGACCTCAGGAGACAATACCCTGTCAAACCCTGCGGGGCTATCAATGAATCTCAATCCCCGAACTCCTGTCCTTACAAGGACAGTCCACAGCTACCCCTACAATGTAACAAGCCCTGCACTCTCCCTGTTAGAAGGTCCCAACGCGTTTCTTCGCAAGCAGGATCATCAGGGGACTAGCTTGCATGGGAGATAAAGTGCTTCAGTGCTAAAGATAGAGCTGCCACCCTCTATACTGGACTGCAGAGACTATAACGTGGGGCCCCTGTTATAGAAAATTTGGCTCGGGGTGAATTTAACCCCTTGTGTGTATGCTGTGTCCGTTCCCAATTATTATCAGATCAGATATATTGAGCGCTCAAGAAAGAAAGAATGAATTCTGACACAAGGTGACAGTCTAACATTCCATCTCTGGAACTTTATTCCTTGATACATCGTTTTTTATAAAAGCGTATAAAAGGGAGTGGTTAGTAAATTAACATACAATTTAGCTATTATTTCATTGGCTGACTGAGTACATAATGCATTTAACTGAGTACATGGCATCTTTGAACTATGGTCTACCTAGCAACAAGCTGATTTTGCACTTTCGGAAACATCTGCCACCTTTATCCTGCTAGTCAGCAACATTCTGGGACATTAGTTTCGAACCATCTGCTTTAACTTCCCGTTTTCTGGCGATTTAGACATAGTGGAAAATACCAAGGTCCGTCTTGCCTAATTCATGTGATTAAATTGAGCAATTGATCATAAAAGTAGCTGAATATATGTGCTTTTTATGCAAGGACATGATTTAAAGGGATATACATGCAAGTGAGATCTATATGATATATATATTTCTATCACAAGCCCCCCTTAGATATCACTTGCCCTAATCCTAGCCTCCTGTCCCAAAGCGCTGCAACTCTTTTGTGCTGCCGGCGAACTGACATATACCTAACGCACATGCCCTACACCGTGCAGACTTTTCGCAAATAGGCGGTCAGGAGATCTGTCCCTAAAGGGGGGTAGAAGCATGCATAGTCTCATATTGGCGAAGTTCTCCAATCAGTTCCACATATTCATCCTCATCGGGGTTGGAGGAGCCGTCAGGTGGGTGAATCTGGATTCGGATAGGTTCGTCCAGGAGGAGATGTGGCATCAGGTTTGTGGTTTCCTTGACTGTCTTTTCCATCATCCTGCGGATACAAGGGATTACGCAGCAACCAGAAATTATCACAAGAACAAAAATAACAAGTATGGCTGCCCCAATCTGTGCTAGCAACCTTTGCCACCCACTCATCCATCCAAAGTACTGGTCCCAAAGATCTTTCACTCCTGAGTTTTGTTTCAATTCTTCTGATAGCTCGGTGAGTTTCTGTATCGCCACCGTGACTTTACCATTGGGACCAGTATTGTCTGGGATGTAGGTGCAACAGGTGTCTTTGATCATTTTACAAACACCTCCTTTTTTAGCTAGAATCATGTCTAGGGCCATCCTATTCTGGAATGCCATGATGGAAGTGGGGCCCAACTGGTCTGCCAGACCTTTCAGAGCATCTCGGGTGTAGTTAACAAATCTCTGCTGGTTGTAATACACATAATTTATCCAATCAACATTTTTGTTCACAGTTATTATTGGCAACAATGACTCAAATCCTGCCTTGACCTGGTCCCTGGCTTTAAATTCATCAGGTACCCCCCTAGGCACACCTACGGTGTCTATATAAACATGTGGATCAAAACTGCCTTTTGGGGCACTTGCCCGCTTTGGTCTGCTTACTGCAGTACTGGGTGAGGACTCATGGGTGTAGGGAAAAAGGTGGAAGGGCATCAGAATTTTTGCCAGTGCACATTGGCCTACCCAAACACCTTTCAGTCTACTATGTATCTTCATATCACCACAGATCCAGTATATGTCACCTAGGGAAACCACATGATTAATTAGGTTGTCAGTGGTGGTACTGTACTCTGAGCAGAACCCCTTGGTGAAGTTTTTTACATCCCTGCCAGCCCCTGTGCGTGTGTAACAGGTGTAATTACCAGGGTATATTGTTATTCCAGTCCCTGGGGGGGTGTCTTTAGTCATGAGTGGGTACTTAGACTTCCAGTCTTCACAGGATGCAGAATGGGATGAGTTAGTGTAAATGCTGAGGAAACAGGCCTGCTGGGATTCTGGAATGTCGAGTGGCACTGTGCCCAGATGGGGTCTGGCTCCGGCACATGCATAACATCCACTCCCATTATGCTGTTGGGCTGTGTATCTTACCACTCTAGCCAGTAATTGGTTTCAGAGAACCCAGTCTCTACTGCTAAAGTCTCCTCATAGGTCGGGTCTGTCAGTACCATTACGTTACTAGGGGTCTCCTGAGTCACATTGGGCTTGTCAGCTACATTTGCCAGCTTGAATTTTCCTGAGTACTGCACAGGGGGTTTGCGTTCACCACTTGGAGATGTGCTGCTCATTATATAAGTACCGGCATCACCTGGGGAGGGGTTTTCAATGCTAAGTATGAGTCGGTTGCATTCCTCCCTGGTGCTGCACCCTTTCCTGAAAGTCTGCTTTGTTAGGCGCATACGGTCAATCAAGGACTTGCCATCTTTATCTTTTCTGTTTAGGGCTGATGGGGGTTTGTATCCCCAACTGTCACCAGTGTTCCATGCTGCCGCTCCCCAGTATTCACATTTGTCTCCCCAATATTTATCTGCAACACAAATATACTGAGTCCCATGCCCCAAGCTGTCCAGCAATGTGGGTGGGCAGTGTACCACATCGCAGTAATCAAACAGGTATGTAATTATGTGTGCTGATGTATCGAACCAGAAAATGGTGTAGTCCCTATCCTTGGTGATCTCCCCTCCCAGAGGTGGGGCACGTGGAGCTTCTGCCCCCAGGATATGTATCACACAGAGGATATGCAGGATCATTCTGGCTTTGGCGTATCTTCTGTTACGGGAGCCTTCTTGCAATGCAATGCATGGATCCAAGTGGGTTTTCCCTCTAGTTTCACAGAGGTTGGTGTCGTCAACAGCACTTGGAAGGGACCGTCAAATCTGGGGTCGAGTGTTCTCCTCACGAACTTCTTTACCAACACCCAGTCTCCTGGTTTCAGGGAGTGCGTACCGGGTACCGCTCCTGGATCTGGTAATGAAGAGAAAACTCGAGAATGGACATCAGCTAGTTTTTTGGACAATTGAATTACATAAGCAGACAGAGTATCATATTGCATTGCCAACTGCTGAGGGAAGAATACCCCTAACCTAGGGCTGGACCCAAACAGAATCTCATGTGGTGACAGCTTTTCTGGGCCCCGGGGAGTGTGCCTCACACTAAACAGTGCAATGGGAAGTGTTTCGTGCCATGGTTTGCGTGTCTCTTGGGCAACTTTCAACATCCTGTTCTTAAGTGTCCCATTTAGTCTTTCTACTTTCCCGCTACTCTGAGGGTGATAGGGAGTGTGTAGGCCTAAATCTGACCCTACTGCTGACCAGATCTCCCTTGTGAGGTTTGCTGTGAATGCGGGACCCTGATCACTCTCTATCACTTCTGGGACCCCGTATCTGCACACGATCTCCGAGAGTAGCTTCTTTGCAGTAGTCTTTGCCGACTGGTTCCTCACTGGGAAAGCTTCTGGCCATCCTGAAAACACGTCCACGACCACAAGAGCATATTCGAATCCTCCACTTGGCGGCATCTGGATGTGGTCTATCTGGATCCTCTGGAAGGGGTGTAGTGGTCTGGCAAGATGATGGGTGGGAACTTTCTCCATTCTTCCAGGGTTGCATTTGCCGCAGGTCAGACAGCTGCTTGCGAACTTGGCTGTTAGGGTGGAGATCCCTGGAGCGAACCAGTAAGCACCAATCAGATCATTCATCTGTGTCTTTGATCTGTGCGTGGGCCCATGTGCCCACTGGACCACCATAGGGTACATGCTTCGGGGTAAGCAGGGTTTATAGTCCATTGAGTATACCCTTCCTTCTTGATGTGTTGCACCCTTCCGCATCCAACTCTCCTTCTCCTCCTTTGGAGCTTGCTCTTGCAACTTCTTGAATAGATCCCAAAACGTCATCCCATCTGGTGCCTTGTCCTCAGTTGCCACGTAGTAGCCGTCCGGCTCTACGACCTCTCCCACTTCTCCGCATTGTCTTCCTTTGGCGGCTTCTTTGGCTGCCATATCGGCCATGTTGTTGCCCCGTGCCTCCACTGTGTTCAGTTTTCCATGCGCTTTGACTTTCAGTACTGCCACCATTTTTGGAAGTTGAAGTGCGCTCAGCAGGTCCTTAATGGCTCCATGATGCTTCACGGTTGTTCCGCTTGCTGTGATGAAGTCTCTTGCAGCCCAGATGGGTCCAAAGTCATGTGCTATGCCATGCGAGTACCTTGAATCGGTGTATAGGTTTGCAGTTTTGCCCTCTGCCATCCGGCAGGCCTTCGTCAGTGCTATTAGTTCTGCTTCCTGGGCTGACAGGCTAGGCGGTAGACTTCTGGACCACAGGATTTCTTGATTGCTGGTCACTGCACATCCCGTGTGGAATCTTCCTTCATCATCTGCAAATCTGGAGCCATCTACATAGAGGATCAACTCTGGGTTGGTCAGCGGCTCTTCTGCCACATTGGGTAGTCCTGCTGTTTCCTGTTGCATGATACTGAAGCAGTCATGGTCATCTGTCCGGAGCAAATCCAGATCCTTGTGGAAGGTATCGTGCAGATTTTGATCTGAGGGGTCCGTATTTGTATCCCCCCTTGGGAGTGGGAGTAGAGTGGCCGGATTGAGGACTGTACATCTGGAGATGGTGACATTGTCAGGCAGTAGTAGGGAGCACTGCAGGTGATGATGTCTTGCGGTGGAGAGATGTTTTGGCTGGGTTTGGTTGAGAATTGCTGAGATGTCATGTGGAGCCAGGATTTCCAGTGGATGTCCAAGAATAATGTCAGCAGTCTTGTCCAGGAGGGAGTGTGCTGCAAATACTGCTCTCATGCAGGAGGGGGCTCCCCTTGCAACTGGATCCAGGCGAGCTGAGAAGTAGCCTAGAGGTCTCTGTCTTCCCCCGTGAGTCTGTGTCAGGACTCCAGTAGCATGGCCTTCTTTCTCCATCAGGTAGAGACGGAATAGCTTCTTGTAGTCAGGTAGGCCTAGTGCTGGCGCTGAGACTACAGAGTCTTTTAGCTTTTTGAACGAACTGAAGACCACATCTGTTAGCAGGAACGGGGTTGCATTGACACAGTCATACAGAGGTTGCATTAGGACTGAGGCATCAGGGATCCAGGCTCTGCAATACGAAACTAGACCAATGAAAGCTTGTTGCCCCTTTGGAGTTGTTGGAGGAGCCATCTTCTCCACTGTGGTCTTCCGATCATCTGTCAGGTGTTTCGTCTGGTGAGCAATGCAGTGCCCAAGGAATGTAACTCGCTTCAGACACCACTGGACTTTGTTCTTTGAGACCTTGCAGCGCTGTTCCGCCAGGTAAAGTAAGAGAGACACGGAGTGTGTTTTACACGTGTCAAAGTCAACTGCACAGAGGAGTAGATCGTCCACATATTGTAGCAGGGTCACTTCTGCATGTTCTGTGATCCAGTTGGCGAGAACTGTGGACATTGCTTTGGTGAATTGTGAGGGGCTGTTCTGGGCCCCCTGGGGCATCACCGCCCATGTGTACTGTGCCCATGATGCGTGAAGGCAAACAGGAACTGATCATCCGGATGGAGGGGAACACTGAAGAAAGCATTAGCCAGGTCGATCACCGTGAACACTGTTGCTGTGGAAGGCACATTTGAGAGCAGAGTGTGCGGATTCAGCACAATTGGAGTTTCAAATACTGTAGCGTCATTCACAGCTCTTAGGTCATGTACCATTCTGAACTTGGCTGGCTCTCCTTTTACAGTCTTTTTCTTGACAGGGAACAGCGGGGTATTGCAAGGAGAGGTGCAAGGGACCACGACCCCTATTTCCAGAAACACCTTCAATTGGTCTGAGACGGCTTGACTCTGGGCGATGGACAAGGGATACTGGGCCTTACGAGGATATGGAGTGCCTGGCTTGAGTGATACCCGCACCGGGGCAACTTGAAGCTTTCCCACATCTTGGGGTCCCTTGGACCATAGACTTTCTGGTACTACGTCCAGTTCCTCCTTGGGTAGGCCTTCATCGGTTGCCTGAGGTTCCTGCAGGGCCGACAGCATCACTGACTCTTCCTGGGTCAGAGGTGAAGAAAGGGTCACAGTCCCATCTTCCTGGAACATTATGGTTGCTTTCAGTTTTTGTAGTAGGTCCGCCCCCAGCAGGTTGAGTGGGCAGGTTCTTGACACCACAAACTGGGACAGGATAGAGTGTCCTGGCTGAGTGCACACGCTCAGAGGCTTTGTAAGCCGAGAATGTCTGACTTGACCATCAATGCCTACGCAAGACACAGAGGATTCTGATAGGCAGGTAGGGTCAGGGAGTTCCACGTGTCTCATCACACTTCTGGCTGCACCAGTGTCCACAAGAAAAGATCTGACAACGCCATCCACTTCCAGGGTGATTTGAGGGGTTGGTCCTGCTGATGGGGTTTTGCATGTCAGGAGCGTGGTGTCTTGCGGACCTGGCTTGCCCCTGTCCTATGGATGGGGCTCTTCACTGTTTACCTTGTCTGTTCCTCTGGGCAGGGTCTTGGGTTGTGGTGGAGCCCTGCACCAGCTCTGGTAATGACCCAATTTACTGCAGTTGAAACATCTGACATTCCTTCTGTCTCGGTGTTGCGGTGGCTCTTCAGAGTCTATGGCCGCCATGAGGGGCGTTGTCTTCCGCACTCCTGGTTGGGACTCGATCCCTTTGGCTACTGTGAGCAGGGTGTCCATTGCTATTGACCTGTACTCGGGCCTAGCCACTATCAGCGGCTTCCTGATTGGCTCTCTGAGTCCATGCACAAAGGCCTGTGCCAACATTTGCCTGTGTATCTGGTCATGAATGGTGAAGCCAAGGTCCTGGAAGACCTGCATTACTCTGCCATGAAACTTCTCCACAGACTCTGTCTTCTCCTGACTCATGTCGTGTAAACTGAGGGCCTGTCCGGCCAGCCTGCCTTTGGCCCACTCTCTGAGTTGTTCAATCAGCTTCGGCCCTGACTCCCAGGCATGTACATCTAGGTCTGCTGCAAGCTTGAAATGTTCCTTCATGATTGGCCAGAAGGCATCACCTGCCTTTATCTCCATCACAGCCCACAGATCATTCCAGGTGGCTGTATATGTGCGCTGGTTCTGCTGCATTCTTCTGTAGAATGGCATGGGGTGCATCTCTGGGTCTGGAAGATTGTTGAGGATGCTGGTCACCTGACTTGGGGTGAAGTGCACATAGTGTAAAGGTGGTGCTTCTATCTGCCCCTGTCTTCTGAGTGCCTGCAGGTTCTTCTTTCTAGTGCTGGGCAGCATGTATGAAGTCCCTTCTTCATCTTCATCAGATGAATTGCTGTGATATCGTGTACTGGGGTCATGCTGTGGCTGATAGGTGGTTCTGGGAATTGCCTTTTTGCGAGAGGATGTCTCTCCACCCTGCTGAAACTGTGGAGGATTATAGTTCCATTGTGGTGTGAATGTTGGCTGCTCTGACCGGGGATACTGATCATTATCAGATGGTGGTGCCTGTGACCTCCCCCCTGTCCCCGGACCTGAGCTGCCTGCTGCTGGTTGAGGGGTGCTTTCTGCAGGGGGATCTCCATCTTCCTCTCCTGATAACATGACTGGTAGAGGCTGAACTGTATTTGGCACATAGAATGTTCCTTGTGCGGTGAGCACCGGATACAGAGAGACCACACTGCCCGAATCTGGCATCCGCCCAGCAGGCAACAAAGCAGGAGAAGGAGAGTGTGAAACAGGAGGAGATGCATGGTGCAGAGGAAAAGAGGGAAGTAGAGATGTAAGGTGCGCAGAAGGTGGGGGTGAGGAGTGAGAGAGAGAGCGAGAAGCTGATTGGGGAAAAGACGGGAGGTTTGAAGAAGGGAGAGAGAGAGAAGGAAGCAAAGGGTGTGGTGGAAGAGAAGGAGGAGAGCATGAAGGGTGTGATGCAGAAGGAGGAGGAGATGTGGGAGTAGAAGGACGGGGTGTGGAGTAATGAGGAGGGGAAAGAGGAGGAGAAAGAGGAGGGGAAAGAGGAGGGGAAAGAGGAGGGGAAAGAGGAGAAGAGGGAGGAGGGGAAAGAGGAGAGGAAAGAGGAGAAGAGAGAGGAAGGGAGAGAGGAGGAAGAGAGAGAGAGGAGGAGGAGAAAGATGGCGGAGAAAGACAAGGAGAGAATTCCTTCCTCCTTAATGCAGGCCGAGACGGCATCGCCAGAGTAACAGTGCCATCTCCCTGCACAACGGTTGGGCGGGGCGCACCACACACTGAGCAAGTATCCCTGTACAATGGATTCTGTTGGGAGCAGACTGTACATACCCAATATTTTTCATCTCCATATGGGGGAGGTGCTGATGGTTTGACACCTTTCCCCACTTTGTACACATAAACATCACTTCCTGATTCTTTCACATAACGTTCAGTGCTTCCTAATCGATGTAAGTCTGTAGCCACTTTATACCATGCTGTTGCAGCAGACAGCAAATTAGCGTCAACTAGCTTTCCTTTCTTTTTTTTCAGAACATCATGCCATTCTGCAGCTTTACAGCCTGCCTCCCTGATGGATTTCACATACTTTCATGAGCTGCCTGTAATTCTTCACATATTTAACACCTTCGTGCTCTGCCACGATCTGGGGGGCCGTTTTCTCATCAGGAAGCAAAAGGCTCTCCTGTCGCTTGGCCACTCTATTCCCCATTGCAAAAAGGAAAATGAAAAACACAATAAAAAAGACCTCTAGGAGGTACGTATATAAAAGCACGAAAAATAAAAGAAAAAACACACTTTCAAAAAATTGATGTAAAAAGTTGAGACCAGAATTAAAGAAAACCATCAGAAAAACTCAAAATCTTTATGCAAAAAAGGAAGGTATATAAAAACTATTCCTTTTTAAACAAAGAAAAAGGTGAAGAGACAGAAAAGAAAAACTTTTGGAAAAAATTTGGAGAAAAGGAAAAGGAAAAAAAAACTAAATAATAACAAAAACTTTACTTTAATAAAAACTTAGAACAAAAATGTTCAAATGACTAAACACAGCTATATATATATATATATTCCCCTCTGCGCTCAACGCAGTCAGAGACACACTTCCCCTTTCTAATACTGTAATATCCAAAGTCACTAAAATCACGTATCTGAAAACAGGTATGTCACATCAAAAAATGATAGGTACTATTTAATTTCACTTTTTCTTCAGATAAATGCTATACCCTAGCTAGACTGCAAAAAAGAAAAAGAAAAAGAACAGTTGTGACAGTGTGATTTACCATGCATATTTCTCTGTCTAGAAAAAGAGGAAGTGTACAGAGAAGGGAAAAAAAACTCTCTTTTTCAACTTTATAGTTGTATGCACTCAAGCAACATTAACGTGACATTTACAAACACACAATGACGTCCAGGAGAAATATCGATAAGCCCTCTTTATTATTCTGTGACACGTGCAGGTTGTGCTGGGAACAGACTACTGCCAATCGCACTGGACGCACCTGCGCCCGGGCCGCCTGATTGAGTGAGAAGCACAACAAGCGGGAAATCTACCACCCCGGTCCGGTCCTCCTGACTGGATCGCCGGCACTACGGGAATCTGCAGTAGCCCTCTAAGTTATCACTACCCGTGCCTGGAACTTGAAGCCACCTGCTCCGGAACTCTACGTGTTCCTCCTATGCACGGGAATCCTGCAATAACTTATCGAGCGATTTGACCTCGTGCGGTCTGTTACCCAGCAACCACAAGCGTAAGCAGTCACTTTCCTCTTTCTCTCCTGGATCTGACACACACACAGAACACATACACGGCACACAGCAGACACTTAAATCCCATGGTTTGGATTAGAGGTATGGACTTTTTACGTCACCTGGGACTTGCGGCTACACCTGACCGGCTAAAGGTACAGACCCGGACTGGGCACAGGGGACATTCAGGTAAGATGACAGAATTTTCTTACCTTACTCTGATGGAGCTGCAGTCTCCGTCCCTTGCGCCGAGGCCGCGGCCGGCACCCTTTTTCTTCCGGTCAGAAATGTCCCCGAGATAGGAGGGGGATACAAATACGGACCCCTCAGATCAAAATCTGCACGATACCTTCCACAAGGATCTGGATTTGCTCCGGACAGATGACCATGACTACTTCAGTATCATGCAACAGGAAACAGCAGGACTATGCAATGTGGCAGAAGAGCCGCTGACCAACCCAGAGTTGATCCTCTATGTAGACGGCTCCAGATTTGCAGATGATGAAGGAAGATTCCACACGGGATGTGCAGTGACCAGCAATCAAGAAATCCTGTGGTCCAGAAGTCTACCGCCTAGCCTGTTAGCCCAGGAAGCAGAACTAATAGCACTGACGAAGGCCTGCCGGATGGCAGAGGGCAAAACTGCAAACATATACACCGATTCAAGGTACTCGCATGGCATAGCACACGACTTTGGACCCATCTGGGCTGCAAGAGACTTCATCACAGCAAGCGGAACAACCGTGAAGCATCATGGAGCCATTAAGGACCTGCTGAGCGCACTTCAACTTCCAAAAATGGTGGCAGTACTGAAAGTCAAAGCGCATGGAAAACTGAACACAGTGGAGGCACGGGGCAACAACATGGCCAATATGGCAGCCAAAGAAGCCGCCAAAGGAAGACAATGCGGAGAAGTGGGAGAGGTCGTAGAGCCGGACGGCTACTACGTGGCAACTGAGGACAAGTGTTGTGAATTTGCTTTTTGCTCCCTCTAGTGGTTCCTAGTTTTTTGACTCTGGTTTTTCTGTCATTCCTTTTATCCGCACCTGGGTCGTTAGTTAGGGGTGTTGCTATATAAGCTCCCTGGACCTTCAGTTCAATGCCTGGCAACGTAGTTATCAGAGCTAGTCTGCTGTGCTCTTGTCTACTGATCCTGGTTCCAGTTATATCAGCTAAGTCTGCCTTTTGCTTTTTGCTATTTGTTTTGGTTTTGTATTTTTGTCCAGCTTGTTCCAAATCTATATCCTGACCTTTGCTGGAAGCTCTAGGGGGGCTGGTGTTCTCCCCCCGGACCGTTAGACGGTTCGGGGGTTCTTGAATTTCCAGTGTGGATTTTGATAGGGTTTTTGTTGACCATATAAGTTACCTTTCTTTATTCTGCTATCAGTAAGCGGGCCTCTCTGTGCTAAACCTGGTTCATTTCTGTGTTTGTCATTTCCTCTTACCTCACCGTCATTATTTGTGGGGGGCTTCTATCCAGCTTTGGGGTCCCCTTCTCTGGAGGCAAGAAAGGTCTTTGTTTTCCTCTACTAGGGGTAGCTAGATTCTCCGGCTGGCGCGTGTCATCTAGAATCAACGTAGGAATGATTCCCGGCTACTTCTAGTGTTGGCGTTAGGAGTAGATATATGGTCAACCCAGTTACCACTGCCCTATGAGCTGGATTTTTGTATTCTGCAGACTTCCACGTTCCTCTGAGACCCTCGCCATTGGGGTCATAACAGTTTGCCAGGCCAGTATTAAATGTTTAATGCATTGCAGAAGAGGGATTATAAGAAAGAAGATTCTGAGTTTTTTTGTTTGTTTTTTTTTTTTTTCTTCTTCCCCTTTACCTCAGAGTGGCTATGCTTGCTGCAGACATGAATGTCCAGACCTTGATTACAAGTGTGGACCAGCTGGCTACTCGTGTGCAGGGCATACAAGACTATGTTATCAGAAATCCTAGGTTAGAACCTAAAATACCGATTCCTGAACTGTTTTCCGGAGACAGGTTTAAGTTTAGGAATTTCGTGAATAATTGTAAATTGTTTTTGTCCCTGAGACCCTGTTCATCTGGAGATTCTGCTCAGCAAGTAAAAATTGTTATTTCGTTCTTACGGGGCGACCCTCAGGATTGGGCTTTTTCGCTGGCGCCAGGAGATCCGGCATTGGCTGATCTTGATGCGTTTTTTCTGGCGCTCGGTTTACTTTATGAGGAACCCAATCTTGAGATTCAGGCAGAAAAGGCCTTGCTGGCTATGTCTCAGGGGCAGGACGAGGCTGAAGTGTATTGCCAAAAATTTCGGAAATGGTCCGTGCTGACACATTGGAACGAGTGTGCACTGGCCGCTAATTTTAGAAATGGCCTTTCTGAAGCCATTAAGAATGTTATGGTGGGTTTTCCCATTCCCACAGGTCTGAATGATACTATGGCACTGGCTATTCAAATTGACCGGCGGTTGCGGGAGCGCAAAACCGCAAATTCCCTCATGGTGTTGTCTGAACAGACACCTAATTCGGTGCAATGTGATAGAAAAACCGCAAATTCCCTCATGGTGTTGTCTGAACAGACACCTGATTTAATGCAATGTGATAGAATCCTGACTAGAAATGAGCGGAAAATTCATAGACGCCGGAATGGCTTGTGCTACTACTGTGGTGATTCTACACATGTTATCTCAGCATGCTCTAAACGTATAGCTAAGGTTGTTAGTCCTGTCACCGTTGGTAATTTGCAACCTAAATTTATTCTGTCTGTAACTTTGATTTGCTCACTGTCATCTTATCCTGTCATGGCGTTTGTAGATTCAGGTGCTGCCCTGAGTCTCATGGATCTCTCATTTGCTAAGCACTGTGGTTTTACTCTTGAACCATTAGAAAATCCTATTCCTCTTAGGGGTATTGATGCTACACCATTGGCTGCAAATAAACCGCAGTATTGGACACAGGTTACCATGTGCATGACTCCTGAACACCGCGAGGTGATACGTTTCCTGGTTTTACATAAAATGCATGATTTGGTTGTTTTAGGGCTGCCATGGTTACAGACCCATAATCCAGTCCTGGACTGGAAGGCTATGTCAGTCTCAAGTTGGGGCTGTCGTGGTATTCATGGGGATTCCCTGCCTGTGTCTATTGCTTCTTCTACGCCTTCGGAAGTTCCGGAGTATTTGTCTGATTATCAGGACGTCTTCAGTGAGTCTGAGTCCAGTGCACTGCCTCCTCATAGGGACTGTGACTGTGCTATAGATTTGATCCCAGGCAGTAAATTTCCTAAGGGAAGACTGTTTAATCTGTCGGTACCTGAACATACCGCTATGCGTTCATATATCAAGGAGTCTCTGGAGAAAGGACATATTCGTCCGTCTTCTTCCCCTCTTGGTGCGGGATTCTTTTTTGTGGCAAAAAAGGACGGATCTTTGAGACCTTGTATTGATTATCGGCTTTTAAATAAGATCACTGTCAAATTTCAGTATCCTTTACCGCTGTTGTCTGACTTGTTTGCCCGGATTAAGGGTGCCAAGTGGTTCACCAAGATAGACCTTCGTGGTGCGTACAACCTTGTGCGCATTAAGCAAGGTGATGAATGGAAAACCGCATTCAATACGCCCGAAGGTCATTTTGAGTACTTGGTGATGCCTTTTGGTCTCTCCAATGCGCCTTCAGTTTTTCAGTCCTTTATGCATGACATTTTCCGGAAGTATCTGGATAAATTTTTGATTGTTTATCTGGATGATATTTTGGTTTTTTCTGATAATTGGGATTCGCATGTGGAGCAGGTCAGGTTGGTCTTTAAAATTTTGCGTGAAAATTCTTTGTTTGTCAAGGGCTCAAAGTGTCTCTTTGGTGTACAGAAGGTTCCCTTTTTGGGGTTCATTTTTTCCCCTTCTGCTGTGGAGATGGACCCAGTAAAGGTCCGAGCTATTCTTGATTGGACTCAGCCCTCGTCAGTTAAGAGTCTTCAGAAGTTCTTGGGCTTCGCTAACTTCTACCGTCGTTTTATCGCTAATTTTTCTAGCATTGTGAAACCTTTGACGGATATGACCAAGAAGGGCTCCGATGTAGCTAACTGGGCTCCTGCTGCCATGGAGGCTTTCCAGGAGTTGAAACGCCGGTTTACTTCGGCGCCTGTTTTGTGCCAGCCTGACGTCTCACTTCCCTTTCAGGTTGAGGTGGATGCTTCGGAGATTGGGGCAGGGGCCGTTTTGTCGCAGAGAGGCCCTGGTTGCTCTGTTATGAAACCTTGTGCCTTTTTCTCTAGGAAGTTTTCGCCTGCCGAGCGAAATTATGATGTGGGCAATCGGGAGTTGTTGGCCATGAAATGGGCATTTGAGGAGTGGCGTCATTGGCTCGAGGGTGCTAAGCATCGTGTGGTGGTCTTGACTGATCACAAAAATCTGATGTATCTCGAGTCTGCTAAACGCCTTAATCCGAGACAGGCCCGCTGGTCATTGTTTTTCTCCCGCTTTGATTTTGTTGTCTCGTATTTACCTGGTTCAAAGAATGTGAAGGCCGATGCTCTTTCTAGGAGCTTTGTGCCTGATGCTCCTGGAGTCGCTGATCCTGTTGGTATTCTTAAAGATGGAGTTATCTTGTCAGCTATTTCTCCGGATCTGCGACGTGTGTTGCAGAGATTTCAGGCTGATAGGCCTGAGTCTTGTCCACCTGACAGACTGTTTGTCCCGGATAAGTGGACCAGCAGAGTCATTTCCGAGGTTCATTCCTCGGTGTTGGCAGGTCACCCGGGAATTTTTGGCACCAGAGATCTGGTGGCCAGGTCCTTTTGGTGGCCTTCCTTGTCAAGGGATGTGCGGTCATTTGTGCAGTCCTGTGGGACTTGTGCTCGAGCTAAGCCTTGCTGTTCTCGTGCCAGCGGTTTGCTCTTGCCCTTGCCTGTCCCGAAGAGACCTTGGACACATATCTCCATGGATTTCATTTCTGATCTTCCGCTATCTCAGGGCATGTCCGTTATCTGGGTGATATGTGATCGCTTCTCCAAGATGGTCCATTTGGTTCCTTTGCCTAAGCTGCCTTCCTCTTCCGATCTGGTTCCTGTGTTTCTCCAGAACGTGGTTCGTTTGCACGGCATCCCTGAGAATATTGTGTCTGACAGAGGATCCCAGTTCGTTTCCAGGTTCTGGCGATCCTTTTGTAGTAGGATGGGCATTGATTTGTCGTTTTCGTCTGCTTTCCATCCTCAGACTAATGGACAGACGGAGCGAACCAATCAGACTTTGGAGGCTTATTTGAGGTGTTTTGTCTCTGCTGATCAGGACGATTGGGTGACATTCTTGCCGTTGGCTGAGTTTGCCCTTAATAATCGGGCTAGTTCCGCCACCTTGGTTTCGCCTTTTTTCTGCAACTCTGGTTTCCATCCTCGCTTTTCTTCGGGTCATGTGGAGCCTTCTGACTGTCCTGGGGTGGATTCTGTGGTGGATAGGTTGCAGCAGATCTGGAATCATGTGGTGGACAACTTGAAGTTGTCACAGGAGAAGGCTCAGCGCTTTGCCAACCGCCGCCGCGGTGTGGGTCCCCGACTACGCGTTGGGGATTTGGTATGGCTTTCTTCCCGCTTTGTTCCTATGAAGGTCTCCTCTCCCAAATTTAAACCTCGTTTTATTGGGCCTTACAAGATATTGGAAATCCTTAATCCTGTATCTTTTCGTCTGGATCTTCCTGTGTCGTTTGCTATTCACAATGTATTTCATAGGTCCTTGTTGCGGCGGTACATTGTGCCTGTAGTTCCTTCTGCTGAGCCTCCTGCTCCGGTGTTGGTTGAGGGCGAGTTGGAGTACGTGGTGGAGAAGATCTTGGATTCTCGCCTCTCCAGGCGGAGGCTTCAGTACCTGGTCAAGTGGAAGGGCTATGGTCAGGAGGATAATTCCTGGGTGGTCGCCTCTGATGTTCATGCGGCCGATTTAGTTCATGCCTTTCATGCCGCTCATCCTGATCGCCCTGGTGGTCGTGGTGAGGGTTCGGTGACCCCTCACTAAGGGGGGGGTACTGTTGTGAATTTGGTTTTTGCTCCCTCTAGTGGTTCCTAGTTTTTTGACTCTGGTTTTTCTGTCATTCCTTTTATCCGCACCTGGGTCGTTAGTTAGGGGTGTTGCTATATAAGCTCCCTGGACCTTCAGTTCAATGCCTGGCAACGTAGTTATCAGAGCTAGTCTGCTGTGCTCTTGTCTACTGATCCTGGTTCCAGTTATATCAGCTAAGTCTGCCTTTTGCTTTTTGCTATTTGTTTTGGTTTTGTATTTTTGTCCAGCTTGTTCCAAATCTATATCCTGACCTTTGCTGGAAGCTCTAGGGGGGCTGGTGTTCTCCCCCCGGACCGTTAGACGGTTCGGGGGTTCTTGAATTTCCAGTGTGGATTTTGATAGGGTTTTTGTTGACCATATAAGTTACCTTTCTTTATTCTGCTATCAGTAAGCGGGCCTCTCTGTGCTAAACCTGGTTCATTTCTGTGTTTGTCATTTCCTCTTACCTCACCGTCATTATTTGTGGGGGGCTTCTATCCAGCTTTGGGGTCCCCTTCACTGGAGGCAAGAAAGGTCTTTGTTTTCCTCTACTAGGGGTAGCTAGATTCTCCGGCTGGCGCGTGTCATCTAGAATCAACGTAGGAATGATTCCCGGCTACTTCTAGTGTTGGCGTTAGGAGTAGATATATGGTCAACCCAGTTACCACTGCCCTATGAGCTGGATTTTTGTATTCTGCAGACTTCCACGTTCCTCTGAGACCCTCGCCATTGGGGTCATAACAGACAAGGCACCAGATGGGATGACGTCTTGGGATCTATTCAAGAAGTTGCAAGAGCAAGCTCCAAAGGAGGAGAAGGAGAGTTGGATGCGGAAGGGTGCAACACATCAAGAAGGAAGGGTATACTCAATGGACTATAAACCCTGCTTACCCCGAAGCATGTACCCTATGGTGGTCCAGTGGGCACATGGGCCCACGCACAGATCAAAGACACAGATGAATGATCTGATTGGTGCTTACTGGTTCGCTTCAGGGATCTCCACCCTAACAGCCAAGTTCGCAAGCAGCTGTCTGACCTGCGGCAAATGCAACCCTGGAAGAATGGAGAAAGTTCCCACCCATCATCTTGCCAGACCACTACACCCCTTCCAGAGGATCCAGATAGACCACATCCAGATGCCGCCAAGTGGAGGATTCGAATATGCTCTTGTGGTCGTGGACGTGTTTTCAGGATGGCCAGAAGCTTTCCCAGTGAGGAACCAGTCGGCAAAGACTACTGCAAAGAAGCTACTCTCGGAGATCGTGTGCAGATACGGGGTCCCAGAAGTGATAGAGAGTGATCAGGGTCCCGCATTCACAGCAAACCTCACAAGGGAGATCTGGTCAGCAGTAGGGTCAGATTTAGGCCTACACACTCCCTATCACCCTCAGAGTAGCGGGAAAGTAGAAAGACTAAATGGGACACTTAAGAACAGGATGTTGAAAGTTGACCAAGAGACAAGCAAACCATGGCACGAAACACTTCCCATTGCACTGTTTAGTGTGAGGCACACTCCCCGGGGCCCAGAAAAGCTGTCACCACATGAGATTCTGTTTGGGTCCAGCCCTAGGTTAGGGGTATTCTTCCCTCAGCAGTTGGCAATGCAATATGATACTCTGTCTGCTTATGTAATTCAATTGTCCAAAAAACTAGCTGATGTCCATTCTCGAGTTTTCTCTTCATTACCAGATCCAGGAGTGGTACCCGGTACGCACTCCCTGAAACCAGGAGACTGGGTGTTGGTAAAGAAGTTCGTGAGGAGAACACTCGACCCCAGATTTGACGGTCCCTTCCAAGTGCTGTTGACGACACTAACCTCTGTGAAACTAGAGGGAAAACCCACTTGGATCCATGCATCGCATTGCAAGAAGGCTCCCGTACCAGAAGATACGCCAAAGCCAGAATGATCCTGCATATCCTCTGTGTGATACATATCCTGGGGGCAGCAGTTCCACGTGCCCCACCTCTGGGAGGGGAGATCACCAAGGATGGGGACTACACCATTTTCTGGTTCGATACATCAGCATACATAATTACATACCTGTTTGATTACTGCGATGTGGTACACTGCCCACCCACACTGCTGGACAGCTTGGGGCATGGGACTCAGTATATTTGTGTTGCAGATAAATATTGGGGAGACAAATGTGAATACTGGGGAGCGGCAGCATGGAACACTGGTGACAGTTGGGGATACAAACCCCCATCAGCCCTAAACAGAAAAGATAAAGATGGCAAGTCCGTGATTGACCGTATGCGCCTAACAAAGCAGGCTTTCAGGAAAGGGTGCAGCACCAGGGGGGAATGCAACTGACTCATACTTAGCATTGAAAACCCCTCCCCAGGTGATGCTGGTACTTATAAAATGAGCAGCACATCTCCAAGTGGTGAACGCAAACCCCCTGTGCAGTACTCAGGAAAATTCAAGCTGGCAAATGTAGCTGACAAGCCCAATGTGACTCAGGAGACCCCTAGTAACGTAATGGTACTGACAGACCCGACCTATGAGGAGACTTTAGCAGTAGAGACTGGGTTCTCTGAAACCAATTACTGGCTAGAGTGGGTAAGATACACAGCCCAACAGCATAATGGGAGTGGCTGTTATGCATGTGCCGGAGCCAGACCCCATCTGGGCACAGTGCCACTCGACATCCCAGAATCCCAGCAGGCCTGTTTCCTCAGCATTTACACTAACTCATCCCATTCTGCATCCTGTGAAGACTGGAAGTCTAAGTACCCACTCATGACTAAAGACACCCCCCCAGGGACTGGAATAACAATATACCCTGGTAATTACACCTGTTACACACGCACAGGGGCTGGCAGGGATGTAAAAAACTTCACCAAGGGGTTCTGCTCAGAGTACAGTACCACCACTGACAACCTAATTAATCATGTGGTTTCCCTAGGTGACATATACTGGATCTGTGGTGATATGATACGTAGTAGACTGGAAGGTGTTTGGGTAGGCCAATGTGCACTGGCAAAAATTCTGATGCCCTTCCACCTTTTTCCCTACACCCATGAGTCCTCACCCAGTACTGCAGTAAGCAGACCAAAGCGGGCAAGTGCCCCAAAAGGCAGTTTTGATCCACGTTTATATAGACACCGTAGGTGTGCCTAGGGGGGTACCTGATGAATTTAAAGCCAGGGACCAGGTCAAGGCAGGATTTGAGTCATTGTTGCCAATAATAACTGTGAACAAAAATGTTGATTGGATAAATTATGTGTATTACAACCAGCAGAGATTTGTTAACTACACCCGAGATGCTCTGAAAGGTCTGGCAGACCAGTTGGGCCCCACTTCCATCATGGCATTCCAGAATAGGATGGCCCTAGACATGATTCTAGCTGAAAAAGGAGGTGTTTGTAAAATGATCAAAGACACCTGTTGCACCTACATCCCAGACAATACTGGTCCCAATGGTAAAGTCACGGTGGCGATACAGAAACTCACCGAGCTATCAGAAGAATTGAAACAAAACTCAGGAGTGAAAGATCCTTGGGACCAGTACTTTGGATGGATGAGTGGGTGGCAAAGGTTGCTAGCACAGATTGGGGCAGCCATACTTGTTATTTTTGTTCTTGTGATAATTTCTGGTTGCTGCGTAATCCCTTGTATCCGCAGGATGATGGAAAAGACAGTCAAGGAAACCACAAACCTGATGCCACATCTCCTCCTGGACGAACCTATCCGAATCCAGATTCACCCACCTGATGGCTCCTCCAACCCCGATGAGGATGAATATGTGGAACTGATTGGAGAACTTCGCCAATATGAGACTATGCATGCTTCTACCCCCCTTTAGGGACAGATCTCCTGACCGCCCATTTGCGAAAAGTCTGCACGGTGTAGGGCATGTGCGTTAGGTATATGTCAGTTCGCCGGCAGCACAAAAGAGTTGCAGCGCTTTGGGACAGGAGGCTAGGATTAGGGCAAGTGATATCTAAGGGGGGCTTGTGATAGAAATATATATTAAAGCAGATGGTTCGAAACTAATGTCCCAGAATGTTGCTGACTAGCAGGATAAAGGTGGCAGATGTTTCCGAAAGTGCAAAATCAGCTTGTTGCTAGGTAGACCATAGTTCGAAGATGCCATGTACTCAGTTAAATGCATTATGTACTCAGTCAGCCAATGAAATAATAGCTAAATTGTATGTTAATTTACTAACCCCTCCCTTTTATACACTTTTATAAAAAACGATGTATCAAGGAATAAAGTTCCAGAGATGGAATGTTAGACTGTCACCTTGTGTCAGAATTAATTCTTTCTTTCTTGAGCGCTCAATATATCTGATCTGATAATAATTGGGAACGGACACAGCATACACACAAGGGGTTAAATTCACCCCGAGCCAAATTTTCTATAACAATTATAGTGAATTAATCACTTGAGGATTTCATTCGAATCATGTTTTTTGGAGATTTAGATGGAAACTCCAATGTAAGTGCTCAGTGTAGAGCACAAGATAAATGTGATCTAAAATGTTATGTAAATGTTCCAAATAAAAGCTTTAATGCAGAAAAAAACAAGTTCCCATTCAGGTCTGTCATCTGTCAATAGGAAATATAGGGGGCTGCCACATGATTGGTAGCACAAAGGCTCTAAAAAAGCGCTATTGCTCTCTGCCCTACAAAAGACTTTCAGCAAATTCTGCTCTCCCAAATCCAAATGTCCCCCTCCCATTTTGAGACAAAAACACATTTAGCATCCATATGCAAGTCTGTCACCAGGAATTTCAGGGCCCCATACTGGCAAAATTTTTGGGCTCCGTTGAGACTGCCCAGGCTCCAGCCCAGCTCCACCTCCATCCTTCGAACCTTTCACAATCCCATCACCCACTCTTGAAAAAACTCCACTTTTTCAACACATCCTGACCAATCACACATTGGCAGTTCCCATCCAACACCAGATCACATACATAGCCATCAGCTTTTGTTTCAGCCAAAAGACTTTTAAACAGCCACAACAACCAGATATACTCCCTTGGCAGGGCCATACTCTCCTCTAAACACTTAAACATTTCTTAAAATACCCAATACTGTCTTTAGCTATATTTTTATTTATTTTTATTTAACGTACTGTGTCACATACATTTTTTAATAAGACCAATAATACCACACATGAGGAACAAATACAGCCATACCATGACCAGACCCCATATTACCTCTACATAGTGACCGAATACTACAATACTGATCATTAATAAAAAACAATACTAATATTACCATAACTGCCATTTCACACACAGATGCTCTGTACATAGTATGCAGTGTATAATGTAAGCGTACAGGTAATACAGTGATCACCAGTGACATTATACACAGAAGCTCTGCATATAGTGTCAGTGTACAGGTAACACAGTGATCACCAGTGGCATTATACAAAGGAACTCTGTGTATAGTGTCAGTGTACAAGTAATACAGTGATCACCAGTGACATACACAGGAGCTCTGTATATAGTGTCAGTGTACAGGTAATACAATGATCACCAGTGACATTATACACAGGAGCTCTGTATATAGTGTATACTGTACAGGTAATACAGGGATCACCAGTGACATTATACACAGGAGCTCTGTATATAGTGTCAGTGTACAGGTAATACAGTGATTACCAGAGACAATATACACAGGAGCTCTGTATATAGTGTATACTGTACAGGTAATACATGGACCACCGGTGACATTATACACAGGAGCTTTGCATATAGTGTCAGTGTACAGGTAATACAAGGATCACCGGTGACATTATACACAGGAGCTTTGCAAATAGTGTGGGTGTAAAGGTAATACAATGATCACCAGTGACATTATACACAGGAGCTCTGAATATAGTGTACAGGTCATACAGTGATCGCCAGTGCCATTATACACAGGAGCTCTGTATACAGTGTCAGTGTACAGGTAATTCAGGGATCACCAGTGACATTATACACAGGAGCTCTGCATATAGTGTCAGTGTACAGGTAACACAGTGATCACCAGTGGCATTATACAAAGCAACTCTGTGTATAGTGTCAGTGTACAAGTAATACAGTGATCACCAGTGACATACACAGGAGCTCTGTATATAGTGTCAGTGTACAGATAATACAATGATCACCAGTGACATTATACACAGGAGCTCTGTATATAGTGTATACTGTACAGGTAATACAGGGATCACCAGTGACATTATACACAGGAGCTCTGTATATAGTGTCAGTGTACAGCTAATACAGTGATTACCAGTGACAATATACACAGGAGCTCTGTATATAGTGTATACTGTACAGGTAATACATGGACCACCGGTGACATTATACACAGGAGCTCTGTATATAGTGTCAGTGGACAGGTAATACAGTAATTACCAGTGACATTATATATAGGAGCTCTGTGTATGATATATTGTGTATAATGAAGATAGGAATAATTTGTATATACCTCCGGCACTTCTGTGCATGCAAGACATCAATTCTCAGGGATTAATTCAAACATGTGGTTTTTATTCAATGTGTTTCAAAGTTTCTAGCACTTCTTCAGGAAATGACCACATACAAGCATCAGTCATACAAGACAGTTTTTCAAGAATTGGTTTTTAACTAAAGGTGACAAACCAAAACATGACAGTGTGTGCTGTGTCAAAGTTTACAAGGTTGGCACATGATAAAATTCAGTAATACTAATTAACAATTGCATCTGATGAATAGATAAAAAATGTGCATAAAAACATGTGGAATAAAATACATATATTATTAACCCCTTCATGACCCAGCCTATTTTGACGTTAATGACCTGGCCGTTTTTTGCAATTCTGACCAGTGTACCTTTATGAGGTAATAACTCAGGAACGCTTCAATGGATCCTAGCGGTTCTGAGATTGGGCTTCACGATAGTGGTAAATTTAGGTCGATAATTTTTGCGTTTATTTGTGAAAAAATGGAAATTTGGCTAAAATTTTGAAAATTTCGCAGTTTTAAAATTTTGAATTTTTATTCTGTTAAACAAGAGAGTTATGTGACACAAAATAGTTAATAAATAACATTACCCACATGTCTACTTTACATCAGTACAATTTTGGAAACAAATTTTTTTTTTTTGCTAGGAAGTTATAACGGTTAAAATTTGACCAGCGATTTCTCATTTACAAAACCATTTTTTTAGGGACCACTTCACATTTGAAGTCAGTTTGAGGGATCTATATGGCTAAAAATACCCAAAAGTGACACCATTCTAAAAACTGCACCCCTCAAGGTGCTCAAAATCACATTCAAGAAGTTTATTAACCTGTCAGGTGCTTCACAGCAGCAGAAGCAACATGGAAGGAAAAAATGAACATTTAACTTTTTAGTCACAAAAATGATCTTTTAGCAACAATTTTTTTATTTTTCCAAGGGTAAAAAGAGAAACTGGACCCCAAAAGTTATTGTACAATTTGTCCTGAGAACGCCGATACTCCATATTTGGGGTGGAACCACTGTTTGGGGCACAACAGGGCTCGGAAGGGAAGGAGCGCCATTTGACTTTTTCAATGAAAAATTGGCTCCAATCTTTAGCGGACACCATGTCGCGTTTGGAGAGCCCCTGTGTGCCTAAACATTGGAGTACCCCCACAAGTGACCCCATTTTGGAAACTAGATCCCCAAAGGAACTTATCTAGATGCATAGTGAGCACTTTGAACCCCCCAGGTGCTTCACAAATTGATCCGTAAAAATGAAAAAGTACTTTTTTTCACCAAAAATTTTTTTTAGCCTCAATTTGTTAATTTCCACATGGCAACAGGATAAAATGGATCCTAAAATGTGTTGGGCAATTTCTCCTGAGTACACTGATACCTCACATGTGGGGGTAAACCGCTGTTTGGGCACATGGCAGGGCTCGGAAGGGAAGGAGTGCCATTTGACTTTTTGAATGAAAAATTAGCTCCAATTGTTAGCGGACACCATGTCGCGCTTGGAGAGCCCCTGTGTGCCTAAACATTGGAGCTCCCCGACATGTGACCCCATTTTGGAAACTAGACCTCCCGTGGAACTAATCTAGATGTGCAGTGACCACTTTAAACCCCCAAGTGCTTCAGAGAAGTTTATAATGCAGAGCCATGAAAATAAAAAATCATTTTTCTTTCCTCAAAAATTATTTTTTAGCCCGCAATTTTTTTTTCACAAGAGTAACAAGAGAAATTGGACCCCAAAAGTTGTTATCCAGTTTGTTCTGAGTACGCTGATACCCCATATGTGGGGGGAACCACTGTTTGGGCACACGTCGGGGCTCAGAAGGGAAGTAGTGACGTTTTGAAATGCAGACTTTGATGGAATGGTCTGCGGGCGTCACGTTGCATTTGCAGAGCCCCCGATGTGCCTAAACAGTAGAAACCCCCCACAAGTGACCAGATTTTGGAAACTAGACCCGCCAAGGAACTTATCTAGATATGTGGTGAGCACTTTGAACCCCCAAGTGCTTCACAGAGGTTTACAACACAGAGCCGTGAAAATTAAAAATCATTTTTCTTTCCTCAAAAATGATGTTTTAGCAAGCAATTTTTTATTTTCAAAAGGGTAACAGGGGAAATTGGACCCCAATAGTTGTTGCCCAGTTTGTTCTGAGTATGCTGGTACCCCATATGTGGGGGTAAACCACTGTTTGGGCGCACGTCGGGGCTCGGAAGGGAGGGAGCACCATTTGACTTTTTGAACGCAAGATTGGCTAGACTCAATGGTGGCACCATTTTGCATTTGGAGACCCCTGATGTGCCTAAACAGTGGAAACCCCACAATTCTAACTCCAACACTAACCCCAACACACCCATAACCCTAATCCCAACTCTAGCCATAACCCTAATCACAACCCTAACCACAACCCTAACCCCAACACACCCCTAACCCTAATCCCAACCCTAACCCCAATACACCCCTAACCACAACTCTAACCCCAACACACCCCTAACCCTAACCACAAGCCTAATCTTAACCATATTTCCAACCCTAGCCCTAATTCCAACCCTAACTCTAATTCCAACCCTAACCCTAAGGCTATGTGCCCAAGTTGCGGATTCATGTGAGATTCATGTAAGACTGGGTTTTACCTGCGGATTTACCGCGGATTTCCAGTGTTTTTTGTGCGGATTTCACCTGCAGATTCCTATTGAGGAACAGGTGTAAAATGCTGCAGAATCCGCACAAAGAATTGACATGCTGCGGAAAATACAATGCAGCGTTTCCGCGCGGTATTTTCCGCACCATGGGCACAGCGGATTTGGTTTTCCATAGGTTTACATGGTACTGTAAACATGATGGAAAACTGCTAAGAATCCACAGCGGCCAATCCTCACCGTGTGCACATAGCCTAATTCTTAGGGTATGTGCACATGCTGCGGAAAACGCTGCGGATTCGCAGCGTTTCCGCAGCTGTGGGTCCACAGCAGTTTCCCATGAGTTTACAGTTCAATGTAAACCTATGGGAAACAAAAAACGCTGTGCACATGCTGCGGAAAAAACTGCGTGGAAACGCAGCGGTTTACATTCCGCAGCATGTAACTTCTTTCTGCGGATTCCGCAGCGGTTTTACATCAGCTCCTATAGAAAACCGCAGTTGTAAAACCGCAGTGAAATCCGCAGAAAAAACGGAGAAAAACCGCAGTAAATCCGCTGTGGAAAAATCTGCAGAGGACCAGAATACGTGAGCACATAGCCTTACCCTAACCCTAATTCTAACCCTAACCCTAGCCCTAACCCTAGTGGAAAAACGCATCCGCAAGTGGTGGAAAAAACGCATGTAAATGCGTACAAACGCGGTGCTTTTTTTACTCATGCGTTGACGCATTTGGTTAAAAAAACGCTGCGTTTGTACACGTTTACATGCGTTTTTTCCTGCGTTTGCGTTTTTGGTGTGCATGATGAGAAATTTCACAAGAGAAAAATCTAGATAACCAGACAACGCCAATGGGACTACAGAGGGCGTGTATTATGGAATCTCTATTTATAGACCCTAGGGCTACTGAAATTTTAACAGTTTGCTACTGTATCCTGTGTCATGATGGATCTTCGCATGGAGAGCTTTTATTTCAACCTGGATTTCAGCTTCAAACTGTTTCTTGCCTGTGCTTTTGCTTGGGAGCAAGACAAAAATCGCCAAAGATGGAGAAGGAGACAACGTAGGCATTTTTGGAGGCACCCCATTATCAAACTACGTGAGAGCCGTGGAGCCTACCACACGCTCTATGCCGAGCTTAATGCCAACTCGGAGAAATTCCAGGAATACACACGAATGTCGCAAGACTCGTTCCGGGATTTGCTTTGTCGTGTCCAAGGAGCCATACGGCGACAGGACACCCAGCTCCGTAGAGCTATTCCACCCGAGGAACGTCAGCTGGTTACATTAAGGTACGTTCAAAATCTAAACCATCGATAGTCCAAATTTAGTGTTTTCTGACATGTATTTTTTGGGCATTTTCCTTTGTTTCTTTAGCGTAACCACACCATAAAAAGAATAGATTGTAATGTTTTTTGTGTTTGTTTTTCTTACAGATTTCTGGCCACCGGAGAGAGTTTATCATCCCGCCACTTCCAATACCGGCTTGGAAAATCCACCCTGTCCGGAATAGTTGTGGACACCTGCCGGGCTTTGTGGAATGTACTGCGGGATGAGTTTATACCCCTAACCACCGTCGACATGTGGCTAGAAATTGTGGAGAAATTCTGGAGTGTGTGTGATTTCCCCAACTGTTTAGGAGCGGTGGATGGAAAACACATTCGCAAATTTATCAAACCAGCCAGAACAGGATCGGAGTACTTTAATTACAAAAAATATTTTTCTGTTGTGCTCATGGCAATAGCTGATGCGAACTGTCGCTTCATCGCCGTGGACATTGGAGCTTTTGGACGTGGCAACGATTCCCAGACTTTCAAGAACTCGGATATGGGCCGCCGTGTGTATGGCAACAATTTCAATTTCCCCCGCCACAACCTCTCCCCAACACTCAAGGTCCACCGATGCCATTTGTTATGGTTGGGGATGAGGCCTTTCAGATGTGTGAAAACCTACTGAAGCCCTATTCCAGTCGGGACTTGAACCACAATAGAAGGATCTTTAACTACAGACTGACCAGGGCCCGAAGAACTGTAGAGTGTACCTTTGGCATTCTGGTCGCTAAATGGCGCATTCTTGCATCAGCCATAAATCTAAAAGTGGAAACAGTCGACGAGGTGGTCAAAGCCTGTGTGGTTCTGCACAATTATATAATGGTTAAGGAGCTGAACCAGTTGCACACCCACTGCCCGATTTCCAGCATCACCCGCTGCGGTCAACTGCAGCCGTTGGTCACATGCGGGACCAATTTGCTGCCTTTTTTGATTCAGATATTGGACGTGTGTCATGGCAGGACAATGTTGTGTAAATGTCCTGTTGTAATTACATCTGTACCAGTAATTTTCTACAATGATAATATTTCTCATTAATAAACTTTAGTTTTGGTTGTGTTGACCGTGTCTCCTATCTTTTTCCTCTACAAACCAAGGCTGTCCTAAAACTGGCAGTATTTGATCTGTATTTAATATCAGGTTTTGTAATACAAAACCAGGAGTGGGTGATCAAAGCATAGGTGCTAGTTATTATGTTAATATCATAATTTACCTCTAATTGTTCCACTCCTTGTTTTGGCTTACAAATACTGATATAAAACACTGGCCACATACTGCTAGTAATGGCAGCCATGTTGCTTTATTGGTAAGTTTGTTGACGTCATTGCGTCCTGATTCTGTTCTGCTGCATCCATTGGACATAAACTGAAGAGACAATGACTGTCACACTATCTATACTCATCAAGTCAGGTGTCAGAAATAATGAATTCATGATGCACATATTACAGCCTCATGAATTCACTATTTCTGACACCTGTGCAGGTGAGCATAGATATGCAGTGTGTGACCACTAGTGTTGAGCATTCCGATACCGCAAGTATCGGGTATCGGCCGATACTTGCGGTATCAGAATTCCGATAGCGAGATCCGATACTTTTGTGGTATCGGGAATCGGAATCGGAAGTTCCCAGTGTATGGTTCCCAGGGTCTGAAGGAGAGGAAACTCTCCTTCAGGCCCTGGGATCCATATCCATGTAAAAAATAAAGAATTAAAATAAAAAATAGGGATATACTCACCATCTGACGCGCCCTGGTAGTAACCGGCAGCCAGCTTTGCTTAAAATGAGCGCGTTCAGCACCTTCCATGACGTCACGGCTTCTGATTGGTCGCGTGCCGCTCATGTGACCGCCACGCGACCAATCACAAGCCGTGATGTCATTCTCAGGTCCTAAATTCCTAGAATTCGGAATTTAGGACCTGAAAATGACGTCACGGCTTGTGATTGGTCGCGTGGCGGTCACATGAGCGGCACGCAACCAATCAGAAGCCGTGACGTCATGGAAGGCCCTAAACGCACTCATTTTAAGCAACGGAAGCTGCCGGTTAACAGCGGTGATGTCCAGGAGCCTCCGGACAGGTGAGTATATCAATATTTTTTATTTTAATTCTTTATTTTACACATTCATATGGATCCCAGGGCCTGAAGGAGAGTTTCCTCTCCTTCAGACCCTGGGAACCATAAGGAATACCTTCCGATACTTGAGTCCCATTGACTTGTATTGGTATCGGGTATCGGTATCGGCGAGATCCGATACTTTTCGGGTATCGGCCGATACTATCCGATACTTTCAAGTATCGGACGGTATCGCTCAACACTAGTGACCACTATTGTCCCCTCAATTTGTGTGTAATAGATTATGTATAAAGAAGAGAAAATGGTGGTTATACAATGAGTTTTTTGACACCTGACCTGTTCAGTAGAGGTCTGCACTGTATTGCCACCATTTTCTCTTCGGACTGCCACACTAGGCACAGACAAAAAGAGATTATGGAGATACATGTAATTTTTTTTTTGGCCACCTCATATCTGTATACTAAAGACACAAAGCTGCAGTCTTTTTATTTTTAACTAGTGGAGATATGATGTGGCCCAAAAAGTAAGTGTGTGGCGAAGTTTCTTGGCGCACGGTGTGTGTTGCCGGCGGCGGAAGACACAATAAACCAAACATAATTGTGGCAAATCAAACTTTTTTTATTTTGTTAACTCAAAAAATTATTTTTTACTGCGCCGGCTTGGGGTAGAGTGATGTAAACGGGGGGTGTGAAGAACTGAGGCCTGGCTAACCGTGGACAACGCAGAGGTGGCAGGAGAAGGGACAATGAAACTAGAAGGGTCTGGAAGTTCGGGGATGGGGCTTGACACATGAGAGGCTTGAGACGCACTGGAAGGGTGAGACAAACCTGACATTACAGACACATTGGGAGGTGAAGGGGGAGGAATGCTAAGAGTCCTCTGGTTTTTTTTTTTTCTGTTTTTTTTTTTTGTTTGCCTGGTTGTAGGAGGTCTTGGTGGGCTCATATGGCGTGGCGTGGTGGCGGGTGACCTGTCAGGGTCTGGCTGCACTGTGTCAGAGTCCATAGTGCTTGTAGAGCATGCAGCCATGCCAGAGTCCATAGCGCTCGTAGAGCGTGCAGCCATGCCAGAGTCCATAGCGCTCGTAGAGCGTGCAGCCATGCCAGAGTCCATAGCGCTCATAGAGCATGCAGCCATGCCAGAGTCCATAGCGCTCGTAGAGCGTGCAGCCATGCCAGAGTCTATAGCGCTCATAGAGCGGAAGGCCATGCCAGAGTCCATAGCGCTTGTAGAGCGGAAGGCCATGCCAGGGTCATTCTGCATCGTGGAGGTGGCGGTACGGAAGGCCATGCCAGGGTCCTGCTGCATCGTGGAGGTGGCGGTACGGAAGGCCATGCCAGGGTCCTGCTGCATCGTGGAGGTGGCGGTACGGAAGGCCATGCCAGGGTCCTGCTGCATCGTGGAGGTGGCGGTACGGAAGGCCATGCCAGGGTCCTGCTGCATCGTGGAGGTGGTAGTACGGAAGGCCATGCCAGGGTCCTGCTGCATCATGGAGGTGGCGGTATGGAAGGCCATGCCACGGTCCTGCTGCATCGTGGTGTCAGTGGAGGAGGTCCAAGCAGGAGCAGCGGTTGTCATGGTGGTGGCGGTGGGATGTCCAACTGCACTTGGCATGGTGGTGGTGCTGTAGTGGTGTCTGGCTGTGGAAGGAATTGAGGTGGCCGTGCAGTGGGATGCAGCAGAGGTCGGCATTGAGGACAATCGTGACAGTGAAGGCACAGGTGGATATGCCCCCACTGTCTGCTGGAAATACCGACTCTGCTGCATAGCCTGCACGTAAGCAGCATTGCAGGCCTGCATGATACTCAGCTGGAGATCAGGAGTAAGGCTGGTTTCACACTTGGTTTTTGTAAGCTGCGTTTTAGCGCTAAAAAACGCAAAAAAAGCATGTGTTTTTTTTCCTATACTTAACATTAAAAACGCATGCGTTTTTTCGCATGCGTTTTGACACGTTTTCGGCAACGCATGCGTTTTTTGACGTGTGCGTTCATTTGCAGAAATGCAACCTGTAGTAATTTCTAGCGGCGTTTTTTTGCCGCAAAAAAACGCATGCGTTTTTTTGCGGCAAAAAAATGCATTGCTGTCTATGTAAACGCATGCGTTTTTAAGCACATGCGTTTATTTGCGTTAAAAACGCATACGTTTTTTTAGAAAAACACAAGAAAACACAAAAAAACAAGAAAACCCTAACCCTAACCCTAGGGATCCAAACCCTAACCCTTACCCTAAGGTTAGGATCCCTAGTAACCCTAGGGATCCTAACCCTAACCCTAACCATAGGGATCCTAACCCTAACCCTAACCCTTAGGGTTAGGTGTCATGGTTCCCAATGGCAAGGGAACGTAAGAAACATATAAGTAACGAACGAGCTCTCGGGTGATGGAAACTCGAGTTGACCGTGAGCTAAATCTACCACACAACTAACAGTAGCCAGGGAGCATACCTACGGCTTCCTATATGCCACGCGCCAGCCGGAGGACTATACGCCTGGTAGAGGAAGAAACAGACCTGGCTTACCTCTAGGGAAATACCCCAAAAGATGATAGCAGCCCCCCACATGTAATAACGGTGAATTAAGAGGAAAAGACATACACAGTATGAAAGTAGATTTAGCAAAGAGAGGTCCACTTACTAGATAGCAGAAGGATACAAAAGAGGACTTCACGGTCAACTGAAAACCCTTTCAAAAACCATCCTGAAATTACTTTAAGACTCCTGTGTCAACTCATGACACAGGAGTGGCAATTTCAGCCCGCAAGAGCTTCCAGCTACAGAGAAATACAAAAACTGCAAACTGGACAAAAGGTACAAAACAAAAGGACAAAGTCCACTTAGCTGATCAGCAGACTAGTAGCAGGAACATGCAACCGAAGGCTCTGGTTACAATGATGACCGGCAAGGAAATGACTGGAGAGCAAGGCTAAATAGGAAACTCCCAAACACTGATGGAAGCAGGTGAACAGAAGAAGCAAAGTGCAAACAAGTCACCAGTACCACCAGCAACCACCAGGGGAGCCCAAAAAGCGGATACACAACAGTACCCTCCCCTTAAGGAGGGGGCACCGAACCCTCACAAGAACCGCCAGGGCGATCTGGATGAGCCCTATGAAAGGCACGAACCAAATCTGAGGCATGAACATCAGAGGCAGTTACCCAAGAATTATCTTCCTGACCATAGCCTTTCCATTTAACCAGATATTGAAGTCTCCGTCTGGAAATACGGGAGTCCAAGATCTTCTCTACGACGTACTCCAATTCACCCTCCACCAGCACAGGAGCAGGAGGTTCAGTAGAAGGAACCACCGGTACCTCATATCTCCGCAACAACGACCGATGGAACACATTATGGATAGCGAAAGATGCCGGGAGGTCCAAACGAAAGGAAACAGGGTTAAGAATCTCCAAAATCCTATAAGGACCGATGAACCGAGGCTTAAATTTGGGAGAAGAAACCCTCATAGGGACAAAACGGGAAGACAACCACACCCAAGTCCCCAACGCGAAGGTGGGGACCAACACGACGACGACGGTTAGCAAACTGCTGAGTCCTCTCCTGGGACAATTCCAAATTATCCACCACTTGTCCCCAAATCCGATGCAACCGATCCACCACCGCATCCACTCCAGGACAATCCGAAGATTCAACCTGACCAGATGAAAAACGCGGATGAAACCCTGAATTGCAAAAGAAAGGAGAAACCAAAGTGGCAGAACTAGCCCGATTATTAAGAGCAAACTCCGCCAGCGGCAGAAAGGCAACCCAATCATCCTGATCCGCAGACACAAAACACCTCAAATAAGTCTCCAAAGTTTGATTAGTTCGCTCCGTCTGGCCATTGGTCTGAGGATGGAATGCAGACGAAAAGGACAAATCAATGCCTAACCTGGCACAGACTGCCCGCCAAAATCTAGACACGAACTGGGTACCCCTGTCAGAAACGATGTTTTCCGGAATACCATGCAAGCGAACCACATTTTGAAAAAACAGAGGGACCAACTCAGATGAGGAAGGCAACTTAGGCAATGGTACCAAATGAACCATTTTAGAAAAACGGTCACACACCACCCAGATGACAGACATCTTCTGAGAAACAGGGAGATCCGAGATAAAGTCCATAGAGATGTGCGTCCAAGGCCTCTTCGGAATAGGCAAGGGCAACAACAACCCACTAGCCCTAGAACAACAAGGCTTGGCCCGAGCACACACATCGCAAGACTGCACAAAAACACGCACATCTCGAGACAGGGAAGGCCACCAGAAGGATCTAGCCACCAAATCTCTGGTGCCAAAAATTCCCGGATGACCTGCCAGAGTAGAAGAATGAACTTCCGAGATGACTCTAGTGGTCCACTCGTCAGGAACAAACAGTCTACCAGACGGACAACGATCAGGTCTATCCGCCTGAAATTCTTGCAAAGCACGTCGCAAATCTGGAGAGACAGCAGACAAAACCACTCCATCCTTAAGGACACCAGCAGGTTCAGAATTCCCAGGAGAGTCAGGCTCAAAACTCCTAGAAAGAGCATCTGCTTTCACATTCCTAGAACCCGGTAAGTACGAGACCACAAAATTAAACCGGGAAAAGAACAACGACCAACGTGCCTGTCTAGGATTCAGGCGCCTGGCAGACTCCAAATAAATTAAATTCTTGTGATCAGTCAAAACTACCACCTGATGTCTGGCACCCTCAAGCCAATGACGCCACTCCTCAAATGCCCACTTCATGGCCAAAAGCTCCCGATTACCAACATCATAGTTTCGCTCGGCGGCCGAAAATTTTCGCGAAAAGAACGCACAAGGTCTCATCACTGAGCAGTCGGAACTTTTCTGCGACAAAACCGCCCCCGCTCCGATCTCGGAAGCATCGACCTCAACCTGAAAGGGAAGAGAAACATCAGGCTGGCGCAACACAGGGGCAGACAAAAAGCGGCGCTTAAGCTCCCGAAAGGCCTCCACGGCAGCAAGGGGACCGATTGGCAACATCAGCACCCTTTTTAGTCAAATCCGTCAGAGGTTTAGCAACGCCAGAAAAACCAGCTATAAATCGACGATAAAAATTAGCAAAGCCCAAGAATTTCTGGAGACTCTTCAGAGAAGTAGGCTGCGTCCAGTCGTAAATAGCCCGAACCTTGACAGGGTCCATCTCAATAGAAGAAGGGGAAAAAATATACCCCAAAAATGAAATTTTTTGAACCCCAAAAACACACTTTGAACCCTTTACACACAAAGAATTCTCCCGCAAAACCTGAAAAACCCTCCTGACCTGCTGAACATGAGACTCCCAGTCATCAGAAAAAATCAAAATATCATCCAAGTACACAATCATAAATTTATCCAAATATTCACGGAAAATATCATGCATTAAGGACTGAAAGACAGAAGGTGCATTAGAAAGGCCGAAAGGCATTACCAAATACTCAAAATGGCCCTCAGGCGTATTAAATGCGGTCTTCCACTCATCCCCCTGCTTAATTCGCACCAAATTATACGCCCCACGAAGATCAATCTTAGAGAACCACTTAGCCCCCCTTATGCGAGCAAACAAATCAGTCAGCAAAGGCAACGGATACTGATATTTGACTGTAATTTTATTCAGGAGACGATAATCAATACAAGGCCTCAGAGAGCCATCCTTTTTAGAGACAAAGAAAAAAACGGCTCCTAAAGGTGATGAAGAAGGACGAATATGTCCCTTTTCCAGGGACTCCTTAATATACTCGCGCATAGCAGCATGTTCAGGTACAGATAGGTTAAACAAACGACCCTTTGGAAATTTACTGCCAGGAATCAGATCTATGGCGCAATCACAATCCCTGTGAGGAGGGAGTGAACCAATCTTAGGCTCTTCAAAAATATCACGATAATCAGACAAAAATGCCGGAATCTCAGATGGAATAGATGACGAAATGGACACCATAGGAGTGTCCCCATGAGCCCCCCGACATCCCCAGCTTAACACAGACATAGCCTTCCAGTCAAGGACTGGGTTATGAGACTGTAACCATGGTAATCCAAGCACCAAAACATCATGTAAATTGTACAACACAAGGAAGCGAATCACCTCCTGATGGTCTGGAGTCATACGCATAGTCACTTGCGTCCAGAACTGTGGTTTATTACAAGCCAAAGGTGTAGAATCAATACCCTTCAGAGGTATAGGGACTTCCAGAGGCTCTAAATCAAACCCACAGCGCCTGGCAAAGGACCAGTCCATAAGACTCAGAGCGGCGCCAGAGTCCACATAGGCATCCACGGTAATAACTGATAATGAACAAATCAAGGTTACAGACAAAATAAATTTGGACTGTAAAGTGCCAATTGAAATAGACTTGTCAACCTTCCTAGTACGCTTAGAGCATGCCGATATAACATGAGCAGAATCACCACAATAGAAGCATAACCCATTTTTACGCCTATAATTCTGCCGCTCGCTTCTGGACATAACTCTGTCACATTGCATTTTCTCTGGCGTCTCTTCAGAAGATACCGCCAAATGGTGCACGGGTTTGCGCTCCCGCAAACGCCGATCAATCTGAATTGCCATTGTCATGGACTCATTCAGACCTGTAGGCGCAGGGAACCCGACCATAACATCTTTAACGGCATCAGAAAGGCCCTCTCTGAAATTTGCCGCTAAGGCACACTCATTCCACTGAGTAAGCACAGACCACCTACGAAATTTTTGGCAGTATATCTCCGCTTCATCTTGCCCTTGAGATAGGGCTATCAAAGCTTTTTCAGCTTGAATCTCCAAATTAGGTTCCTCATAAAGCAACCCTAAAGCCAGGAAAAACGCATCCACATTGAGCAACGCAGGATCCCCTGGTGCCAATGAAAATGCCCAATTTTGAGGGTCACCTCGCAGCAAAGAGATTACAATCTTAACCTGCTGGACAGGATCTCCTGAGGAGTGAGGTCTGAGAGAAAGGAATAATTTACAATTATATTTGAAATTCAAAAACCGAGATCTATCTCCGGAAAACACCTCTGGTGTAGGGATTTTAGGTTCAGAAATAGGAGCATGTATAACAAAATCTTGTAAATTTTGAACCTTCGTAGCAAGATTATTTAAACCTGCAGCCAAACTGTGAGGATCCATCTTTAAACAGGTGAGCTCAGAGCCATTCAAGGATTATAAGGAGAGAAAGGCAAAGGCTGTAATTAAAGCTGAAATACAACAGATCCAACTATGGAGCAAGCATAGAGGAAAAAGGGAAAAAAAAAAAAATTTACAGACTTCTTTTTTCTCTCCTTTCTTCTGCCAATAAGTTTAACACAGGCCGGTCATACTGTCATGGTTCCCAATGGCAAGGGAACGTAAGAAACATATAAGTAACGAACGAGCTCTCGGGTGATGGAAACTCGAGTTGACCGTGAGCTAAATCTACCACACAACTAACAGTAGCCAGGGAGCATACCTACGGCTTCCTATATGCCACGCGCCAGCCGGAGGACTAACTACGCCTGGTAGAGGAAGAAACAGACCTGGCTTACCTCTAGGGAAATACCCCAAAAGATGATAGCAGCCCCCCACATGTAATAACGGTGAATTAAGAGGAAAAGACATACACAGTATGAAAGTAGATTTAGCAAAGAGAGGTCCACTTACTAGATAGCAGAAGGATACAAAAGAGGACTTCACGGTCAACTGAAAACCCTTTCAAAAACCATCCTGAAATTACTTTAAGACTCCTGTGTCAACTCATGACACAGGAGTGGCAATTTCAGCCCGCAAGAGCTTCCAGCTACAGAGAAATACAAAAACTGCAAACTGGACAAAAGGTACAAAACAAAAGGACAAAGTCCACTTAGCTGATCAGCAGACTAGTAGCAGGAAAATGCAACCGAAGGCTCTGGTTACAATGATGACCGGCAAGGAAATGACTGGAGAGCAAGGCTAAATAGGAAACTCCCAAACACTGATGGAAGCAGGTGAACAGAAGAAGCAAAGTGCAAACAAGTCACCAGTACCACCAGCAACCACCAGGGGAGCCCAAAAAGCGGATACACAACAGTTAGGGTTAGGATCCTAACCCTTAGGGTTAGTATCCCTAGGGTAACGGTTAGGATCCCTAGTAACCCTAGGAATCCTAACCCTAACCCTAGCCCTAGGGATCCTAACCCTAACCCTTAGGGTTAGGATCCTAACCCTTAGGGTTAGGATCCCTATGGTTAGGGTTATGGTTAGGGGTAGGGTTAGGGGTAGGGTTAGGGTTTGGATCCCTTTATCACCTTGATGGTGGGGGGTGGCTTAGGGTTAGGGTTTGGATCCCTTTATCACCTTGATGGTGGGGGGGTGGCTTATCAGTGACCTGGTGACCAGGACATTCTAATAAAAAGCTACCCCTAACCCTAGGGATCCTAACCCTAACCCTAACCCTAGCTAATTCTATTAATAGTGTGTTTTCTAGTTGATTTTGATGTTTGGCAGCTGTCACACACTTCTCAGCATGCGTTTCAAAAACGCAAACGCGGGAAAAAACGCATGTAAACGCGGGAAAACGCCGCGTTTTGCCGCAATTTTTTTTCGCGCAAAAACGCATGCGTCAAAAAAACGCACCGTTTGCATGCGTTTTCATGCGTTTTTTCACCACATGCGTTTTTTTTAAAAACGCTGCAGATCAAAACGCAAGTGTGAAACCAGCCTAAGGTGTTCCGACATGCCCTGCTCAATTTGATTAAAAAAATGATGTGCTGGCCTCTGGAGGTCGGCTTTCACTTGATCAAGGCTTTTCCTGACCTCCTGGATACGTGCATTCAAGAGGTTATGTGAAACATCCATTCGGTCACCCAAAGCCTTGATTGCTTCGTGTAAAACCAAGCTCAAGTGCAAAAACTTGGGCATGAGTGACCTGTCCGAAGCCCTCTGCCGCTGCCGGGAGGAGCCCAAAAAAAAGGGGGCAGTGGAAGAGGACTGTGAAAGGGGAAGACCTGATGGACCAGCTCCCTGGTCTCCAGTTAGTATGGAAGGCCCACTTGCTGCTGCGCTGCTTGATGGCTGGGACGGGTCCGTGGCTGTCGGATGAAGAACAGTAGTGCTGTGTATGTGCTGTGAAAAAAGTTAAAAGAAAATTACTATCAAAAATTTAACAGACGCAAAATCCTGTGGAATGTAAAAATACAGATTATGGCAATACAATACAACCTAATGCACGTGATAAATACTTACGTTCTCTGGGCAAGGACCGGTCTTAAAAATGACAGAACGCGATGGTATTTGTAGCGTCTGATCCTTGCTCCTGAACCACTGGGAACACGGCTCTCTTGACGCAGGTCCTTGTTGAAGCGGTCCTTCATCGAACGCCAATGTGTTTTGACTTTGGATACTGTTTAATAAAAAGGTTGGTCAGAAAAATTACTTTTGGCCATGCTCCCACAACTGTGTGTGATGAGAGAAACTCCAGAAAGTTTCTTTCATCACACACAGTCGAGTGAGCACGGCCAAGGTCTCTGCTGCTTCACACTGCAGTGCAATACTTACCAAATGCAGCTCGGACCCGTGTCGGGGCGTTGTTCCAGCCATCCCACATCGCTTGGGCCACCTCATTCCATAACCGCCGGATCGTCACGTTGTTTGAGTGCAGTGGATCCCGGGTGTCCCACAATGGGACTCTCTCCTGGACCAGGGGGATGAGGAGGTCATTCTCGATCAGATCATCCTCCCGTTGTGAAACCTAAAAATTAAAGAAAGTCATTACAGTTTGCTCAATTAACAGAAGGAAAAGAAAGAAAAAAGATGCTGAGAAATGGCATGAATAGTAAAGTCAACATACAAAAGGATTCCACAAGAAAAAAGTAAAGAAATAAGAATAGAAAGAAAGGAAGATTCAAAAATATTACACTGAGGACAGTCAGCCTTGTATACGTACCCGCTGCCGTCTTGCCACCGGACCTTGACTCCGCTGCTCCTGCCCTGTCTCTGCCGCAGTAGAAGAGCTCTAAAAGAAAAATTAAAATTGTCACATGTGTCGATGTTACAGTGAATACTTACCAATCTGACGAGGCAAGTACTCACCTCACTGACATGCTCCACTTCTGACTGTCCTGGCCGAAACTCCTCACCAGAAGAAGAATCCGAAGAAGACATTCTGATGCATGTAGAAAGAAAGAAATGCAAGAAATTAGGACATGTAGAGACAGAAAATAGAAAATAAAGGCATTGGCTAGGATATACTCACATTGTTCTGAGGCTTGTTTGCTCCAAGGTGCTGTGGTCCGTCTGCTCTGCTTGGCTGTCCGCTGTGGGCCATCTGCTCTGCTTGGCTGTCCACTGTGGTCCGTCTGCTCTGCTTGGCTGTTTGCTGAGAAGTGACCTGCAACTCTCCACACCCTCCCTTTTATCACCTTGATGGTGGGGGGTGGCTTATCAGTGTCTAGACATGTTTTTCTCAATTGAAACGCATGCGTTCAAAAACGCAACCAAACGCATGTGCTAAAAAATGCATGCGTTTACATAGACAGCAATGCGTTTTTTGGTCGCAATCCACCGCATGCGTTTCCTGGCGGCAAATAGACGCCTCTAGAAATTACTACATGTTGCATTTCCGCGCCAAGCTGCAAACGACAAGACGACGCATGCGTCGTCAAACGCGGCAAAACGCGAACCAAAAAAAAGCATGCGTTTTTAATGTTAAATATAGGAAAACACGACGCATGCGTTTATATGCGGTACAAACGCTGCGGCAACAAACGCAAATGTGAAACCAGCCTTAGTGATTAACCCCTTCCCAACATGCGCCGTACTAGTACTGCTCTGCAGGAATTACATTCCTGCAAACTGCACCGACCGTTCAGCCTCACGCTGAGTGCCACGGCGATTGGGTGCAGATGTCAGCTGAATGTGACAGCTGACATCCCGCAGCAATGCCCACGATCAGTGCTAACACCGATCGCATGCATTTAACCCCTCTGATGCCGCTGTCAGTAGTGAAAGGGACATAGAGGGGAATCACGCAGGGAGGGGGCTCCCTGCGCACGTCCATCAGAACAGCAAGATACGATCGCGTTGGCCTGATGGTCTCCATGGAGACCCCCTGCACAAGATAGCCATGGGGTCTTTTCGGGTTCTGCAGGGAGGTGGCTTGTGATCGCCTGCTGAGAGCAGGCGCTGGCAAGCCTCCTTCCCTGTGTGTCAGATCGCTGACACTATATAGTGATGTCCCATCCTGGGACAATGTGAAAAAGTAAAGAAATATATATTAGAATGTGTAAAAACATTTATTTAAAATTCCTAAATAAATAATAATAACAAAAAAAAAATAAAAAAAAATATATATATATATATATATATATATATATATATATATATATATATATATATATATATACACACACACACACTTTTCCAATAAATACAATTATTTATATAAATAAAAAAACAATAAAAGTACACATATATGGTATCGCCGCGTTCATAACAATTCACTCTATAAAACTAGCCCACTAGTTAACCCCTTCAGTGAACACCATAAAAAATAAATAAAAAAGGAGGCAAAAAACAATGCTTTATCATCATACCGCCGAATAAAAAGTGCAATAAGGGCTCATTTCCACTTGCAGGAAAACGGACAAGAGCAATCCGATAAAAAATCGGATTGCACTCGGACCAATGTTATTCAATAGGTGTCTTTTCATTTGCAATTTTTTTCTCAGCCGAAATCGGACTGAGAAAAAAATCGCAGCATGCTGCGTATTGCTGCGAGTATCGGACGAGACTCGCCAATGCAAGTCAATGGGTGTGAGAAAAAAAACGCATGGAATACGGACCATCCGTATTCCGTCCATTTTTTACGGATACTTTACCATTCTGTGGCATAGAACACTGTAAATGGTCCTGTAAATGACTGTATAAAAATAGTTGCAGAGAAAAAAAATCAGATTGCATACGGATGTCATACAGATGTAAAACAGATGGTGCGATTAAAAAATCGCATTGACCTCGCATGACAATCGCATACACTACATAGCAAATGAAAAGACGCCTATTGATTAACATTGGTCCGAGTGCAATCCGATTTTTTATCGGATTGCACTCATCCGTTTTCCTCGCAAGTGGAAATGAGACCTATGGGAAAGTAGTACTGTACAGCCACACATGGGGTATTTCTACATTCAGCAGCAATTGTGGGGGACACATTCTGGTGCCATTTTTACCCATTTCCCAGTGTGAAAATGTAAAACTTGGGGCTAACACACAATCTTGATGGTAAAAATTGAAAATAAATTTTTCTTCACTGCCCAATGTGACACACCTGTGGGGTCAATATAATCACTGCACCCCTAGATGAATTTATTGAGTGCTTTAATTGTTAAAAAGGGGTCAATTATGGGGGGTTCTGCTGTTCTGGCACCTTCAGGGCTCTGTCAATGTAACATGGCACCCTCAAACAAGTGCAGCAAATATGCACTGCAATATGGCGTTTCTTTCCTTCTGAGCTTGGCACTGTGTCTCAAAATTAGTTTTCGACCACATATAAGGTATCTGTAAACTCAGGAGAAACTGCACAACAAAATTTAGGGTCCATTTTCTCCTTGTGAAAAAAAAATTGTAGCTAAAAAAAGATTTTCGTGGGAAAAATTAGATTTTTCTATTTTCAAAACTTAGCGTTATAAACTTCTGTGAAGCACCTGGGGGTTCAAGGTGCTCAATACACATCTATATAAGATCCCAAAGAGGACTAGTTTCCAATATAGTATCAGTTGTGGGGGGTTTCCACTATTTAGGCACATCAGGGACTCTCCAAATGTGACATGGCATCCGCTAATTATTCCAGTAAATTTTACATTCAAAAAGTCAAATAGCGCTCCTTCCCTTCCAAGCCCTGCCGTGCGCCCAAACAGTAGTATTCCCCCACATATGGGGCATTGATGCACTCAGGAGAAATTGCACAACATATTGTATGGAGCAATTTCTCCTGTTTCTCCTCTCCTGTTTGTTTTTTTAAAATTTCCACGGCTCTATGTTATAAACTTCTGTCAAGCACCTGTAGGTTCAAGCTGCTCAATACACATCTAGATAAGTTCCATAAGGGGTCTAGTTTCCACAATGGTGTCACTTGTGGGGGTTTCCACTGTTTAGATACATCAGAGGCTCTCCAAACACGACATGGCATCCCCTAATTATTCCAGCATATTTTACATTCAAAAAGTCAAATAGCGCTCCTTCCCTTCCAAGCCCTGCCGTGCATCCAAACAGCTGTTTTCCTCCACATACTGGGTATCTGCCCACTCAGGAGAAATTGCACAACAAACTATATGGAGCAATTTCTCTTGTTACCCTTCTGAAAATGCAAAATTAGAGCTAAAAATGATTTATCTGGAAAAAATTAGATTTTTTATTTTCCCAAGTTAACGTTATAAACTTCTGTGAAGCACCTGGAGGTTCAAGATGCTTGATACACATCTAGATTAGGTCCAAAAGTGGTCTAGTTTCCAAAATGGTGTCACTTGTGGGGGATTTCCACTGTTTAGATACATCAAGGGCTCTCCAAATGCTACATGGCATCCGCTAATTATCCCAGCAAATTTTACGCTCAAAAAGTGAAATGGCACTCCTTCGCTTCCAAGCCCTGCCGTGTGCCCAAACAATAGATTTCCCCCACATTTGGTGTATCGGCATGCTCAGGAGAAATTGCACAACAAAATGTATGGCTCATTTTCTCCTGTTACCCTTGTGAAAGTAAAAGAAAATACCATATATACTCGAGTATAAGCTGACCCGATTATAAAGCTGAGGAACCTAATTTTGCCATCGAAAACTGGGTAAGTGTATTGACTCGAGTATAAGCTGGGTATGCATTGTCCCCTCATCCCTGTCCTGGTATGCGTGGCTCCCCCGTCACTGTCCTGGTATGTGGCTCCATTTTGTTCTGCTACGTGTGGTTCCCCCGTCCTGTCCTGCTATGTATGCCTCCCCCCATCCTGTCCTGGTATGTGAGGATCTCTCAGCCTGTCCTGCTATGTATGGCTCCCCCATCCTATCCTGGTATGTGTGGCTCCCGTGTCCTGTACTGGTATGTGTGGCTCCCTCTGTTGTATGCATAGCTCCCCCGATCCCACATGGCTCCCTCCCTGTCCCATTGTTGTATGCATGGCTCACATGCCCTCCGTCCTCTTCACCCTCCTCGTGCCATCACTGCATCTCCGTTGTCCCGGCAACTCTATTGTGCTGAGTGGTCACATGGTACCACTCATTAAGGTAATGAATATGCGCTCCAAGCCTATGGGAGTGGAGACACGTGCATATTCATTACCTTAATGAGCAGTACCACGTGACCGCTCAGCACAGGAAGAGCTGCTGGCATCGGGACTGAGATGCAGGGACGGAGATGCAGCGACGGCACAAGGAGAGTGAGCATGATGTCTTCTGTTAGCCGACTCATGCCAATGCTCCGCCGCTGCCCATCCCCCGCCGGCTTTCTGGACAATAACTCGTACATAAAAATGTGCTGAAAATCTCAGTTTATACACAAGTATATACAGTAGGTCTAAAGGAACATTTTTGTGAAAGAAAAGTAAATTTTTTTTTTTTTTTTTTACACATTCCAAAAATTCCTGTGAAGCACCTGAAGGGTTAATAACCTTCTTGAATGTGGTTTGGAGTACCTTGAGGGGTGCAGTTTTTAGAATGATGTCATTTTTGGGTATTTTCTGTTATATAGGCCCCTCAAAGTCACTTCAAATGTGAGGTGGTCCCTAAAAAATGGTTTTGCAAATTTTGTTGGAAAAATAAGAAATCGCTGGTCAAATTTTAACCCTTATAACTGCCTAACAAAAAAATTATGTTTCCAAAATTGTGCTGATGTAAAGTAGACATGTGGGAAATGTTATTTATTAACTATTTTGTGCAATATGACTCTCTGATTTAAGAGCATAAAAATAAAAATTTTGAAAATTGGGAGATTTTCAAACATTTTTATAAATTTACGTTTTTTTAACAAATATATGCAAGTCATATCAAATAACATGTTAACGCTATCATAAAGTGCAATATGTCTTGAGAAATTAACCTCATAATCACCGAGATCTGTTGAAGCGTTCTAGAGTTATGACCTCATAAAGTGACAGTGGTCAGAATTGTAAAAATTGGCTTGGTCAGGAAGGTGAAAACAGGCTTCGGGGTGAAGGGGTTAAAAAAGCAATTTTTCATTTACTCAGCCAAAAGTTAAACAATTTTGTGAATTGCCTGAAATTTAAAAATGCTTACTACAACCCCAGATGAATTCTAAAAAGGGTCAATTATGAGAGTTTCTGCTATTTTGGCATGTCAGTGGCTCCACAAATGTGACATGGCATCCGCAATCTATTCCTGCCAAAACTGCGCTCCAGAATTCAAATAGTGCTCCTTCCCTTCATAACCATGCCATGCACCTTAGCAGTAGTTTTCCACCATATATTGGATGTCTGTCTACAACAAATTACCTCGTTACCCTGGTGAAAAGGAAAAACTTGTGTCAAAAGCAACATAATTTCAGGAATTTTTTCATTTTCATGGTTTAACGTTACAAAATTCTGTGAAGCACCTTTAGGTTCAATTTGCTGACCACACCTTTCAATAAATTCCTTTGGATTTCCACTGTTTAGGCACATCAGGGGATTTCAAACTCAACATGTTATCCGCTAACTATTCCAGCCAATTTTGGACTCCAATTGTTAAATGGTGCTGTTTCCCTTCCGAGCTTTGCCGTGCATACAAACAGCAGTTTTCCACCTTATATGGAGTATCAGTGTACTCAGGAGAAATTGTACAAACACGTTATGGTAATTTTTCCCTGTTTCCGTTGTGAAAATGCAAAATTATGTGCTAAATCTACATTTTTGAGAGAAAAAGTAAAATTTTAATTTTTCTTTCCACATTGCTTTTATTTCTGTGAAGCACCTGAAGGGTTAATAAAGTTATTGAATATAGTTTTGAGCAATTTTAGGGGTGCAGTTTTTAAAAGGGTGCCGTGTTCCAAACAAAAGTTTTCCACCACATATGGGGTATCTGTATAGTAAGGGGAAATTGCACACCAAATTGGAATGTAAATTTTTTCTGTTACCCTTCTTAAAGTAAAATATTTGGGGCAAAAGCAACATTTCTTTGGAAAATATGAATTTGTTCATTTGTCCGGCTCAACGTTACAAAATTCTGTGAAGCACCTTTCAAGGTACTCCACACACCTCTAAATAAATTCCTTAAAGCTCATTTCCAATTGTCAGCCCAAGCTTCTAGTTTATATAAATCATCCTGTAATATAAAATTGTCCTCCTCTGTATTGATTACCCTGCAGAGTTTAGTGTCATCTGCAAATATTGAAATTCTGCTCTGTATGCCCACTACAAGGTCATTAATAAATATGTAAAAAAGAAGAGGGCCCAATACTGACCCCTGTGGTACCCCACTGCTAACCGTGACCCAGTCCGAGTGTGCTCCATTAATAACCACCCTTTGTTTCCTATCCCTGAGCCAGCTCTCAACCCAATAACACATATTTTCCCCTATCCCCATTATTCTCATTTTATGTATCAACCTTTTGTGTGGCACCATATCAAAAGCTTTTGAAAAGTCCATATACACTACGTCCACTGCGTTCCCTTGGTCCAGTCCGGAACTTACCTCTTCATAGAAATTGAACAGATTAGTCTGACAGGAACGGTCCCTAGTAAACCCATGCTGATATTGGGTCTTGAGGTTGTTCCTCTTCAGATACCCCAGCATAGCATCTCTTAGGCTAGGTTCACATTGCGCTAGGTGAGTCCGTCTAACGGACACGTTTTTAAGTAGTGAAAATGCAATATAACGCACATACTGAAAATAAATAGATAAGTGGAGGGCACCACAAGATATATCAAGAAAAGGGGAGGGTTCACTGTGGACTTGTGATTAAGCATGAGAAAAAAAAACAAGATAAAGATCATGCCCACATGAATAGGAACACCTCCAAACATATATCAATATCAAAATATTTTTTATTGGCAATAAACCTCAAAGACTACATATACGTGCATGCAAAGACCGACACCACAAAACGATTAAAAACACTTAAAAACTGCAAACATGCAAAACAACAACATGCCTATATTAGAGTATTTATCAAATCCTAAAATGAGGAAAATGATAACCCACAAAACATAAGCTTCCCACAATAAGGTGATCACAAATGGTCTAGCTGCACAGACAGAATGCAAACGCGTGGGAGCCTTACCCACACTTTGCTTCCCTGCTTCACATAGATCCTCTCTATGGCTTTGGACTGCTGGTATGATGGGGGACTTTTTATGGGATTGAGGTCTTTGGGCTTTTGTATTATCTAGCTCTCCCCTCCCCTTGCAGATCCTATATGCACCATCTTTTAGTCATTTATCTAAGTGCTTTTCATCCTTGGTGCATTTTTTTACCAGGGTATTTTTTGCCATATGACTAGGGTCTTGATACTGTTGAAGTTTCTCTGCACATCAATTATGCACCCTATTCTGGGGAGTTATGGTATTGCAACATGAACACCACACCATTGAGTGGTTATTAACCTTTGCATTCTGTCTGTGCAGCTAGATCATTTGTGATCACCTTATTGTGGGAAGCTTATGTCACATAACATTTTTTTCTGACGGACCTTGGAACGCGGCTTGCAGCGTTTTCGGGTCCGGCCAAGCTAGCGCAATACTAACGGAAGCGTTAATTCTGCCATTGATGGCTATGGCAAACGCAGCCAGACGCAAATCGTGAAAAATTTCCAAATAGAACCATACGTTTTAATAGCGTTTGAGGGTGGTCCATGTGGTCATGTGACAGGAAACATGATTTCGGCCATTACTGTCCCTAGCACACATTTTTCCTGAGGCCTGCTGCACGTGAGAGAGAAAGTGTCTTGCAAGAGATCACAGGAAATGTAAGTACATTTGTATATATATATATATATATATCTCTGTATACATCACGGGAGTCTGTATTGTCCGTCGGATGTGTGTGTACTAAAAATGTATTGCTTTGTTGCAGATGTCAGATAGTGAGGGAAGCAGCAGCAGCAGCGTGTCTGCGTTTTTTTCTTCTCAATCGGTAGGCTTGCACTTTAAAAAACCACTAAAAGTGAAACTCCAGTGTATTGAGCTAAGCACGTGTATAATCATGTTTTTATTGCAAATAGGAGTCTTCGGAGCCCGAGGCTGCTAGGCCCCCCCAAAAAAACAGGCAAAACCCACAAAGGTACATGGCAGACATTTTTAGTTTTGCAAGCATAAATTTATTGATCCAAGAAATGTAATTTTATTTTTTTTCCATTTAAATACACAATAGGTTGTGGCACACGGAGGACACAAGAGAAAGAAGGTTCCTCGCCGTCTGTCGTCGCCACAACTGCCAGTGGTAAATATAAAACTAGAAATTTTCTATCCAATACTTATCTACAATCTATCTATTCACTTTCTATCTACTATATCTATAAACTATCTATCCACTATCTATCTCGCTCTCTATCTTTCGCTCTATGTATCTATCTATCTATGTATCTATCTATCTATGTATCTATCTATCAGTCTACCAATAAAGTGAAATTGAACCTTTCAACATAACGTTTTGTGTTTACATAGTCCAAGTCAGCGAGCCAAAAAAAAAGGATTGTGGTTGACGAAGAGCCGTTGACCATTCACAACGAGACACTGATCAACCTTGTGGAAGCCAACCCCTCAATATGGGACCAAAGCGACAGCTCCCACCAGGACATCGTGAAGAACCGCAAGTTGTGGGATAAAATTATCTGTCACTTCGATCCCCGATACATGGAGAAGTCGTCAACCTCAAAGAAAAAAATTGGTAAATATTGGTGATGTTACATTGTCTACTATCTATCTTTCAACTCTCAACTATATATACACTATTTCTTAAACTATTTCTCTATCATCTATCTAATAACTACTATCTATCAACTATCTATCTACTATCTATATATATCACTATCTTAACTAACTATACAAAATTTTAAAACTATCAATATAATAACTATCTATCTACTATTTATATATCTATTTTTAAATTTTTTTTTTAATTTAAAGCCGATGCGGTCCATACCCGTTGGAAATCAATAAGGGATCGCTTTGTCCGTGACTACCGGAACAGTCAAAATGCACCAAGCGGATCAGGTGCCAAACGGGTGACCCCGTATGTGCATTACGAGCAATTGCTCTTCTGCAAAAAACAGTGTCTCAACGCTCGTAAGTACAAATAGGTCTGTGTGCAAGACAAAATTGTTTAATTAAAGCAAAATAATTATTTTTTTGGGGGGGATTACAGCACGATATGCAGTACCGCCACGCCTAGACAGGCAGAAGAACTGGAGCCATCTCCACTGGAACCAAGCCAGCAGACGGGCGCTGAAGATGTGTCTGGCATCAACGAGCCACGATCTGGGGAGAGAAGCACTGTTGCTTCTGGTGTGAGTGCCCGGTTGCAATCACAGCGTGGAAGCAAGCGAGCATCACAAAAAGATGAAGCTGATGACATTATTGTCGATGGACTCCAAAGGGTAGAGGACATGTGTCGTAGTGAACTCAAAGACCTGAGGCGGGAAATTACCGACTTGCAATCCCGCGAGTCTGTATATTCTGCAAATGAGTGGAAGCTACTTTTTTTGTCCTATGTGCCTGTAGCACAAAATATCCCGGCACACAGAAACCTTTTGTTTAGACAAAAACTGAATGACCTTCTTGAGGAATTTGTGGGCCCCCAGGAACCCGCTCCATCGAGAACAAGAAGCATAGACATGCCGGCCTACAACTCTCAATATAGAGTCCGGGGTGAAACGAGCATGGAACATCAGAGACAAAGTAGCAGTCCATCATACAGTTGGGCAGACAATACGCCCGCGCAATACCAGAGTCTATAGTACTGATCACTGTCCCCAGCCAGATGCAATTACTGCGTTTCACGTTTTGTTGGTTAATTTTTTTTTTGGCACCCAATTTCGTGTTTTTTTTACATCCCTATGGGATATCATATGTTAAACATGTCTAGCAACAGTTTTTTCATACAAATTCCAAAACTTTAGTAAACAGTTTAAAATTTAAGATTCTTGTATGACTTTAACTTTGAGCACAACATAATAACATGAATGTAACTTTTTACAAGACATAAAGGTTGTGGGAAATAAAACAAATAAACAAAAACCCTCACATTTCAGCAAAACATCAGGACACAACTTCAGACTTTAACCCCTTAGTGACAGAGCCAATTTGGTACTTAATGACCAGGCCAATTTTTACAATTCTGACCACTGTCACTTTATGAGGTTATAACTCTGGAACGCTTCAACGGATCCTGCTGATTCTGAGACTGTTTTTTCGTGACATATTGAACTTCATGTTAGTGGTACAATTTCTTCGATATTACTTGCGATTATTTATGAAAAAAATGGAAATATGGCAAAAAAATTTAAAATTTAGCAATTTTCAAACTTTGGATTTTTATGCCCTTAAATCAGAGAGATATATCACAAAAAATAGTTAATAAATAACATTTCCTACATGTCTACTTTACATCAGCACAATTTTGGAACCAAATTTTTATTTTGTTAGGGAGTTATAAGGGTTAAAAGTTGACCAGCAATTTCTCATTTTTACAACACCATTTTTTTTTTAGGGACCACATCACATTTAAAGTCATTTTGAGGGGTCAATATGATAGAAAATAACCAAGTGTGACACCATTCTAAAAACTGCACCCCTCAAGGTGCTCAAAACCACATTCAAGAAGTTTATTAACCCTTTACGTGCTTCACAGGAACTGAAACAATGTGGAAGGCAAAAATGAACATTTAACTTTTTTTTGCAAACATTTTGCTTCAGAACCATTTTTTTTATTTTCACAAGTGTAAAAACAGAAATTTAACCATAAATGTTGTTGTGCAATTTCTCCTGAATACGCCGATACCCCATATGTGGGGGTAAACCACTGTTTGGGCGCACCGCAGAGCTTGGAAGAGAAGGAGCGCCGTTTGACTTTTTCAATGCAGAATTGGCTGGAATTGAGATCGGATGCCATGTCACGTTTAGAGAGCCCCTGATGTGCCTAAACAGTGGAAACTCCCCACAAGTGACCCCATTTTGGAAACTAGACCCCTTAAGGAACTTAACTAGATGTGTGGTGAGCACTTTGAGCCCCCAAGTGCTTCACAGAAGTTTATAAAGTAGAGCCGTGAAAATAAAAAATCGCATTTGTTTACACAAAAATGATCTTTTCGCCCACAAATTCTTATTTTCACAAGGATAACAGGAGAAATTAGACCACAAAAGTTGTTGTGCAATTTCTCCTGAGTATGTTAATACCCCATATGTGGGGGTAAACCACTGTTTGGGCGCACCGCAGAGCTTGGAAGAGAAGGAGTGCCGTTTTACTTTTTCAATGTAGAATTGGCTGGAATTGAGATTGGACGCCATGTCGCGTTTGGAGAGCCCCTGATGTGCCTAAACAGTGGAAACCCCCCAAAAGTGACCCCATTTTGGAAACTAGACCCCTTAAGGAACTTAACTAGATGTGTGGTGAGCACTTTAAACCCCCAGGTGCTTCTCAGAAGTTTATAACGTAGAGCTGTGAAAATAATAAATCGCATTTTTTCTACAAAAATGATATTTTTGCCCCCAAATTTTTATTTTCACAAGGGTAACAGGAGAAATTAGACCACAAAAGTTGTTGTGCAATTTCTCCTGAGTACATCGATACCCCATATGTGGGGGTAAACCACTGTTTGGGCGCACTGCAGAGCTTGGAAGAGAAGGAGTGCCGTTTTACTTTTTTTTTCGATGTAGAATTGGCTGGAATTGAGATCGGACGCCATGTCGCGTTTGGAGAGCCCCTGATGTGCCTAAACAGTGGAATCCCCCCACAAGTGACACCATTTTGGAAACTAGACCCCTTAAGGAACTTATCTAGATGTGTGGTGAGCACTTTAAACCCCCAGGTGCTTCACGGAAGGATATAGCGTAGAGCCGTGAAAATAAAAAGTCGCATTTTTTTTTCAAAAATGATCTTTTTGCCCCCAAATTTTTATTTTGACAAGGGTAACAGGAGAAATTAGACCACAAAAGTTGTTGTGCAATTTCTCCTGAGTATGTCGATACCCCATATGTGGGGGTAAACCACTGTTTGGGCGCACCGCAGAGCTTGGAAGAGAAGGAGTGCCGTTTTACTTTTTCAATGTAGAATTGGCTGGAATTGAGATCGGACACCATGTCGCGTTTGGAGAGACCCTGATGTGCCTAAACAGTAGAAACCCCCCACAAGTGACCCCATTTTGGAAACTAGACCACTTAAGGAACTTATCTAGATGTGTGGTGAGCACTTTAAACTCCTAAGTTCTTCACAGAATATTATAAAGTAGAGCCGTGAAAATAAAAAATCCTTTTTTTTTCCTTCAAAAATGATTTTTTAGCCTGCAATTTTTTATTTTTTCAAGGGTAACAGGAGAAATTGGACCCCAAAATTTATTGTGCAATTTATGCTGAGTAGGCTGATACCCCATATGTTGGGGTAAACCACTGTTTGGGCGCATGGCAGAGCTCGGAAGGGAAGGAGCGCCGTTTTGGAATGCAGACTTTGATAGAATGGTCTGCAGGTGTTATGTTGCCTTTGCAGAGCCCTTGATGTACCTAAACAGTAGAAACCCCCCACAAGAGACCCCATTTTTGAAACTAGACCCCCCAAGGAACTTATCTAGATGTGTGGTGAGAACTTTGAATGCCCAACTGCTTCACAGAAGTTTATAATGCAGAGTCGTGAAAATAAAAAATATTTTTTTTTTTTTACAAAAAAGATTTTTGAGCCCCCAAATTTTTATTTTGACAAGGGTAACAAGAGAAATTGGACCCCAAAAGTTGTTGTCCAATTTGTGCTGAGTACGCTGATACCCCATGTGTGGTGGGGACCACTGTTTGAGCGCATGGCAGAGCTCGGAAGGCAAGGAACCCCATTTTGGAATGCAGACTTTGATAGAATGGTCTGCGGGCATTATGTTGCGTTTGCAGAGACCCTGATGTACCTAAACAGTAGAAACCCCCCACAAGTGACCCCATTTTGGAAACTAGAGCCCCCAAGGAACTTATCTAGATGTGTGGTGAGAACTTTGAATGCCCAAGTGCTTCACAGACGTTTATAATGCAGAGTTGTGAAAATAAAAAATATTTTTTTTCCACAAAAAAGATTTTTTAGCCCCCAAGTTTTTATTTTCACAAGGGTAACAGGAGAAATTGGACCCCAAAAGTTGTTGTCCAATTTATCCCGAGTACGCTGATGCCCCATATGTGGGGGTAAACCACTGTTTGGGTGCACGGCAGAGTTCGGAAGGGAGGGAGCACCATTTGACTTTTTGAGCGCAAAATTGGCTGTGGCGTTTAGAGACCCCTGATGTACCTAAACAGTGGAAACCCCCCAAATCTAACTCCAACCCTAACCCCAACACACCCCTAAGGCTTCTTTCACACTTCAGTTGTTTGGCGTCAGTCAGCTCCGACATAGTGACAGATCCGTCACAATTGTTGAGAAAACGGTTCTAACGGATCCGTTTTTTTGACGGATCCGTTACTTGGGGGTTGTCTGGGAAAAGTATCTACTTTTTGGAGCATGCGCAATTGAAAAAGCGGATTGGGGCGACGGATCCGCCGAAATGACGGTGACGACGGATCCGTCGCCCATAGGCGGCCATTCTATGGAATGACGAACGCGACGGATCCGTCGCGAACCGCCATTTCGGCGCAGACAAAAAACGTTACAATGGCCGTCAATGTCTAGATGACGTCCGCCAAATCTCAACGGATCCGTCACATGGCGGATGGAACGGACGACCATCCGCCACAATCCGTCGCTAATGCATGTCTATGGGAAAATAGCGGAACCGCCAAAAAAATGGCGGATCCACTATTTGATGAAAATGGCGGTTTCAGACTGACACCAAAAGACTGGTGTGAAAGAGGCCTAACCCTAATGCCAACCCGATCCATAATCCTAATCACAACCCTAAGGATAATCGCAACCCTAACCTCAAAACAACCATAACCCTAATCAGAACCCTAAATCCAACACACCCCTAATCCTAATCTCAACCCTAACCTCAAACCTAACCCTAATCCCAATACACCCCTAATCCCAACCCTACCCTTAACCCTAATCCCAAACCTAACCGTAATCCCAAACGTAACCCTAATGCCAACCCTAATCCAAACCCTAATCCCAACCCTAACCCTAACTTTAGCAGCAACCCTAGTCCTAACTTTAGCCCCAACCCTAACCCTAACCCTAAATTTAGCCCCAGCCCTAACCCTAAATTTAGCCCCAACCCTAACCCTAAATTTAGCTCCAACCCTAACCCTAAATTTAGCCCCAACCCTAGCCCTAACCCTAGCCCTAACCCTAACCCTAATTTTAGCCCCAACTCTTCTCTCCTGCCGGCCGGCAGATGGCAGCAGAGAGCGGGCGCACTACGCATGCGCCCACCATTTTCTTTTCATAGGAAGAAGCCGGCGGCCAGGAGAAGACACAGGAGGACCCAGGGACACCGGTAAGTATGATAGGGTCCCCGAATCCCTTTATTTCTCTGTCCTCTGATGTGCGATCACATCAGAGGACAGAGAATTACACATCACTTTTTTTTTTTTTGCGGTCGCCAGTAAACAGTTAATTACCGGCGATCGCAAAACAGGGGTCAGTAAAAACCGACCCCGATCATGTTCTTTGGGGTCTCGGCTACCCCCAGCAGCCGAGACCCCAAAGATCTCCCAGTTTTTTTGCGATCGCCGGTAAACGGTTAATTACCGGCGATCGCAACTCGGGGGTCGGTAAAAAAACCCCGAATCATGTTCTCTGGGGTCTCGGCTACCCCCGGTAACCGAGACCCCAGAGAAAATCCGACTCTGGGGGGCGCTATTCACTTTTTCCACAGTGCCGTTAATTAACGGTGATGTGGTTTAAGTACCCTTAGCGGCCGCCATTAAAAGGCGTATCGGTGGTCGTTAAGGGGTTAAATAATTTTCACACGTGTCTGTCTTGCCATGGAACATGGCCTTCATGTGTGAAGTACTGTGCAAATTGATCACGAATCCTCATTATTTGAGCTGTAGACCGAACAGCAGTAGATTCAATGCTAATGAGGTTCAACTCACATTCATCGGGGTCAACCACCTGGGGTTAATGTCTGGCAACAAAATCATGCAGACAGATGCATGCCTTCACAACACGGTCCACATTTTCTGGTTGCAGTTGCATGCAAGTTAGTAAAATTCGCCATTTTAATGTCAAAATACCAAAGGCACACTCCACATAACGTCTTGCCTGGCTCAAGCGATAATTAAAAATGCGCCTGGTGGAGTTCAGACTACGGCTTGAGTACGGCTTGAGGAGATTTTGTCCAAGTTGGAACGCCTCATCACCAACTAAAACAAAGAGCAAACTTGGGTCTTCTGTCCCCGGCAGAGGTCGTGATGAGGGTATGTTGAAATTGTTGCTGTACAAACATCTCCCCATGTTGGAGTCTCTGAAGACTCTGGAATCGTTAGTCCGGCCATACGCACCAATATCCACAGCTACGAAACGGTATCTTGCATCCGCAATAGCCATCAATATAATCGAAAAGTATTTCATATAGTTATAGTAGAGGGATCCACTATGCGCTGGTTTCTGAATCCGAATGTGCTTGCCGTCCACGGCACCAATACAATTGGGGAAATTAGCCACATCCTCGAACTGTTGGGAAATCGCTAGCCACATTTCTGACGTCGGGGTTGGTAGCACAAGTGGTTGCAAGTTGTTCCAAATGGCATCACAAGTTTCCCGAACCAGTTGGCAAATTGTTGACTTCCCAAGTCTAAATTGATAATGCAGTGACGAAAAAGATTCTCCGGTAGCCAGATATCTGTCGGCATTCAAAAAGAAAAAAAAATAATAATTGTTTAGGATTTTAAAGGACAACTAAAAGGCTACATACAATAGAATATACAATTGACTTAAATAAACATAATTATGCCCCACGATACCTACATCTAGTGTTTGTCAATAGAATGATAAAAAAATTAATAATTACCTCACAGTCACTACTAAACGTTCCTCCGCACAGATGCTTTCACGGAAAGTGCTGCAATGATGATGTATCTCATCCTTCACATGTGAGAGCAGAACATCAAAGGTCTTAATGGACATCCGTAGATAGCGTTGGAATTTGGAGGGATGATCCCGAAGCTGAACATACAGGGTGTGAAAGGCACCATATGTATTCCGCAAGTAATTCACTTCGTGGATCCAATATCTCCTTTGCGAACTACACTTTCTCTGCCGAAGTCGCAACCGCATCAAGCGAAATCTAACGAGCTCAGACACAAACATCTTGCTAGCAGAAGTTCACTCAATGCTTTCAAAATGGAGAATGAGTCTACACCCACACCCCGACGATGACAAAAGGAGAAAAAAAAAAACAACTTTACTGACAGTGACAAACGCAGACAAACGGATACTTCGCGAACGGACATCCAAATGAGAAAAAGGCGGTCACGAGCGTTAACGCAAGCGTTAACGTGATGCCGATTTTTCAACAAATTGGATCCTTTTCTGTACATGCGTTTAACGGATCCGTTTAACGCCATGTACTTGACGCAATGTGAACCTAGCCTTAGAATACCCTCCAGGATTTTACCCACAGTAAAGGTTAAGCTTACTGGCCTATAATTACCGAGTTCAGTTTTTGTCCTCTTTTTGAATATTGGCACCACATTTGCTATACGCCAGTCCTGTGGTACAGACCCTGTTATTATGGAGTCGTTAAAGATTAAAAATAATGGTCTATCAATTGTGCAATTCTGAAAGGAAGAACACTGCTGAACAGAGGCCAGACAGAGTCAAGAGTAAAGGTACCGTCACATTCAGCGACGCTGCAGCGATATAGACAACGAGCCGATCGCTGCAGCGTCGCTGTTTAGGTCGCTGGGGAGCTGTCACACAGACAGCTCTCCAGTGACCAACGATCAGGGGAATGACTTCGGCATCGTTGAAACTGTCTTCAACAATGCCGAAGTCCCCCTGCAGCACCCGGGTAACCAGGTTAAATATCGGGTTACTAAGCGCAGGGCCGCGCTTAGTAACCCGATATTTACCCTGGTTACCATTGTAAAAGTTAAAAAAAACACTACATACTCACCTTCTGATGTCTGTCACGTCCCCGCGTCCACAGGGTTACGCGCTGCTGCTCAGAGCTTCCTGCACTGAATGTGTCAGCGCCGGCAGTAAAGCAGAGCACAGCGGTGACGTCACCTCGTGTGTACTACCACGGACACCCCGACAGCGCCGTTTCGCCATGTAGCTTCCTCAACAAGGGGCATATGCGAAACGGCGCTGTCGGGGTGTCCGTGGTAGTACACACGAGGTTTAAAGGTCACATGTAAGTAGCATGCTGTAATATTGCTAACCTGATCTAGGCTGCTGTATGTTGGTATTTTTGCAATAAGCATGGCCACTTTATAACTAGGATCCTGACATTGAGCGGTTTCCATTTAAAGTTATTTGGCACATATACATATAGCCTTGTTCTGCCCTATATATGTTTTTGCACGGCCACTTTATAAATAGGATTCTGCTATTTAGTAGTTTCCAATCCTGGTTTATAGGCATTTATTTATTAGGTTAACTGGGCATTTCAGCATTGCTCAATTACATTATGTGTGTACTTTTTCCCTCAATGCACATAATTTTTGTACTATCCTCGGAATTTTTGGTGATATTCCCTTGTCAATTTTAATTTTTGTATATGTAATAAACTAATAAATTTTATACTATACTTGTATTTTTGGCTGTTGCCTCTAATTTTCCCTTCATTGATGATGGGGGGTGTTGTTCAGTGATCATAGGTGTGGGGGTGTTGCCTCATAGGTTGGATTTTGTTATGTACAACAAATTGTATGGTGCAATTTCTCCTGTCACCCTTGAGAAAATAACAAAAATTGGAGCTAAAAACATTATTGTTTAAAATGCGTGATTTTATTATTTTCATAGCTCAATGTTATAAATAGGGATGAGCGAACACAAATGGTAAAGTTCAGGGTCCGTACCGAACCGAGATGTTTTAACGTACATCCAGTTTCCTGTTCGCCAGTATGATAGACTCTGGGTACTTCCGGAGTCATCATAGTCATGCTAAATATTGGCATGGCTGTGACTGGCCAATGCACCATGTCACCCGGCCTGTATAAACACTGGAACATAAGAGCTCCCGCCATTCTTTTCTCATTAGTGTAGGGATTGGATGCCGCTGGAGTGAGGGACAGATTCTGTGTGTACTCTTCAACCCATACCTGTGGAAGTACTGTGCCAAAAATCCACTGTGTGTAATCTGCACTCTTTGACTGTGGGAGTACTGTGCCTTTAATCACTTTATGTACTCTTTCACCCTGCACCTGTGGGAGTAGTGCTTTTAAGCCACTGTGTGTTTTATAGTAGTTTTTATAGTAGTCTTTTATAGTAGTCTGGTAACTATTTGGCATCAACCTTATCGTTGACATTTTTCAGGACCAGTGTGTGTTGATGTAGTGTTGCAAATAAATAATTGGCATCAGCAGTGTCATTGCCATTTCAATGCCAAAGAATGTGCAAATTGTCTCTTCGGAGAGGAAGAGGACTAGAACTCTAGTGCCACCTAGTGGAAGTAGCAATCCTAATAGCTAATGTCGACCCTTTAATGAGCCTTGTCACATGACTTAGGATAAAAACCAAACCAGAATCTCAATTTGCAGACACTGTGTTTTGGGGTACTGCCCCTCGTCAGTGCAAAGTGGAGATCTGGTTTGGCTGAGTGAGAGGCGTCTGACCGGGATCCAAGAAGTATCGTTTCTGCTTGCGGAGAGTAACATGTCGAGATGAGAACACTTAAAGCCGCAATGCTCCTCTGGGAAATATGCCAATTGTCTCTTCAGAGAGGAAGAGGACTAGAACTCTAGTGCCACCTATTGGAAGCACAGTGTCTGCAAATTGAGATTCTGGTTTGGTTTTTATCCTAAGTCATGTGACAAGGATCGATAAAGGGTCGACAGTGACTGTTAGGATTGCTACTTCCAATAGGTGGCACTAGAGTTCTAGTCCTCTTCCTCTCTGAAGAGACAATTTGCATATTTTTCTGGTTTGGTTTTTTATCCTAAGTCATGTGGCAAGGCTTGTTAAAGGGTCGACATTGACTGTTAGGATTGCTACTTCCAATAGGTGGCACTAGAGTTCTAGTCCTCTTCCTCTCTGAAGAGACAATTTGCATATTTTTTTGGTTTGGTTTTTATCCTAAGTCATGTAACAAGGCTCGTTAAAGGGTCGACATTGACTGTTAGGATTGCTACTTCCAATAGGTGGCACTAGAGTTCTAGTCCTCTTCCTCTCTGAAGAGACCATTTGCATATTTCCCAGAGAAGCATTGCAGCTTTAAGTCTCCTCATCTCGACATGCTTAACATGCCACTCTCCGCAAGGAGAAACGATACTTCTTGAATGCCAAAGAAATAATTTTTCTCAGTCGGTGTGTGTTTTCTAGTAGTGTTGCAAATAGTGTTGAGCGATAGCTTCCGATATCCAGAAGTATCGGTATCGGATTGGATCGGCCGATACTCAAAAAATATCAGATATCACCGATACAGATACCCGATACCAATGCAAGTCAATGGGACAAAAATATCGGAATTAAAATAAACCCTTTCTTTTCTTGTAGGTTAATTCTACATGAAGGAAAACTACTAATAATAATGTAGGATGTATTGGGGAAGGTGGAGGAGACATTAAAGGCATACAGAGACACAGAGACCGTGCAGACAGCCGTGAACGGCGCTGCCAAAAAAAAGCTCCTCTATGTAATCCTATATAGTGTTTTTCCACAATCTAGCGGGATAGGGATGGAAAGCCACTAATAGGATAAATTTGAAAAAATGTGCAGCAGGCTGCACTAATTGAAAAAAGGACAATGGAACGGTATGAGGCAGTGACGCACCCTGAGCTGACTACAACCAGCTGTGGCGGCTGAACAGACTACAGAGTGAACTGCACTTACACAGACACCTTGCAGACAGCCGTGAACAGCACTGCAAGGCAAAAACAAGGTTCTCACATAGCGGTTGCTAAATTAGCCTGGGTAAAGCACAATGAAGTAAATCACTATCTCTAAACTGGCTCTCAGTCAGAACACAACATCCTGTCCCTAACTGAATTCACAGCAGAGTGAACCCAAAATGGCGGCAGCGACTTTTATGGTGCATGATGACATCATTTCAGCAGCCAATCACAGCCATGACAGTAGTTACATGCCTAACATGCAGAACAGGATGTGCCCACACTTCTAATGATTCCTCATTGGCTGAATTCTGGCTCTTTGAATTATGGGAACTTCCAATTCCGGTATCTGATATACTGAAAGTATCAGAACTCGGTATCGGAATTCCGATACCGCGAATATCGACCGGTAGCCGATACTTGCGGTATCGGAATGCTCAACACTAGTTGCAAATAAATAATTGGCATCAACCATTTTGTTGCCGTTTACAGGCCAAATAAATATTTTTTGTAGACAGATGTGGTGGTAAGCTGGAGCCTCGTTGCGTGTTTCATGGCCTCAGCTTCGTCGTGGAAGCCAATGCGGTAAAACACATGTCGAGGCTCCAGCGTGTCCCACCTGCACTTTGTCAACATGTCTCAACTTAGGTAATACTCTCCCACATTGTTGGACCCCTACCTAAAGAAGTTCTGTGCCCTGAGACACTTATGCTGGGATTTTGATACCTAGTCTTTAGCAGTCATATTTAGCTCTAGCATCTATTTCAGATGCTTTCTCTAAAGGTACCGTCACACTAAGCGACGCTGCAGCGATAGCGACAGCAATGCCGATCGCTGCAGCGTCGCTGTGTGGTCGCTGGAGAGCTGTCACACAGACCGCTCTCCAGCGACCAGCGATGCCGAGGTCCCCGGGTAACCAGGGTAAACATCGGGTTGCTAAGCGCAGGGCCGCGCTTAGTAACCCGATGTTTACCCTGGTTACCAGCGTAAAAGTTAAAAAAACAAACAGTACATGCTCACCTGCGCGTCCCCCAGCCTCTGCATCCTGACGCTGACTGAGCTCCGGCCCTAACAGCAGAGCGGTGACGTCACCGCTGTTGCTTTCACTTTCAGTTTAGGGCCGGCGCTTTAGTGTCAGGAAGCAGAGGCTGGGGGACGCGCAGGTGAGTATGTACTGTTTGTTTTTTTAACTTTTACGCTGGTAACCAGGGTAAACATCGGGTTACTAAGCGCGGCCCTGCGCTTAGTAACCCGATGTTTACCCTGGTTACCAGTGTAAAATATCGCTGGTATCGTCGCTTTTGCTGTCAAACACGGCGATACACGGCGACCTAGCGACCAAATAATGTGCAGACCTTCTAGCAGCGACCAGCAATTTCACAGCGGGATCCAGATCGCTCCTGCGTGTCAAATACAGCGATATCGCCATCCAGGTCGCTGCAACGTCACGGATTGCTGGCGATATCGCCTAGTGTGACGGTACCTTAACAGGAGTCTCTCACATGACAGCAACACCTCCAATTTCCTGCCCTCTAATATATACTGCTATCTGACCTAACAAGCTCAATTCACTGAAACCTGTAGCTTATTATACCAGCATATTATTTCTTTATTTGTGTGCAGGCTAATGCCAGGGGACACCTGTGTTTTCTCCCCAATGTGATACACATTGTTCCATCTTTTTCCACATCAATTTTGTAGCTGCTTTTCTCCTTCACCCCATTATTTTGTCATTGTTAGCTATTAATGCTTAATAAAATTTTTTTTTTTTTTTTTGCTAAATCCCTTATGTTAGATTTTGATTTATGTTCTACAACTTTAGAACTTATTACCTCTGGATCTAGCAATTTAGAGATCCTTATCTTGATTGGCCAGTTCACAGTTATCAATCCGGTTGTCCACACATGGCTCGAAGGGTGGGTTACTGTCCCAGCAGCGGCCAGGTACAAAACAGTACGGCCAGGGGACAGTCTGGGAGGATAAACAACCTTGTTCACAGCAGGGTGGCACTCAAATCAGCCCAGGGGCATCATTGGAGCATGGCTGGGGGGATACAAAGGACCCAGACCATACACCTCATCACCAAGGACGGTTTTTCATTGCCTCTGGCCTGCTTGACACACTTGAGATAATACATGCTGCTGTGCCTGTTTAACAACCAATACATTGCTCGTTTGTTACTATCTCTGATTATTGGGTGGCTACCCTGCTGGATCCCCACTGCAAGGAGAACGCACCATCATTACTTCCGTCATGGAGCGTGATGGCAAAATGTGAGACTACAAAAACACACTGGTAGACTACTGGAGGTTTTCCCACCTGACAGTGGGAGCACAGTAGAACAAGGCAAAGGCGGAAGAGGAGGTCGCCAAGGCATGCCGCAACATCCAACAACACCATTTGATATGGTAAAGCAGACAGCTTTACAACAACATGGTGGAAGAGTACATGTTGCAAGTCTCCACCTGCTAACTAATGGGTCTGCCCCATATAACTTCTGGGTCTCCAATTTGGACCCATGGCCTGAGCTTGCCATTTATGCCTTGGAGGTGCTGGACTGCCCTTCAGCAAGTGTACTGTCTGAACGTGTGTTTAGCATGGCAGGTGGTGCTGTCATAGACTGGCAAATCCGCAAGTCCACATCCAACATGAGGTCGCTAAAATTCCTTAAAATAAACCAGGCGTGGATCCCACAGGACTTGCCATACCTTTGGCTGTCTAGACAACTGTAACAGCTGCACCCAGCCAGTTTTCAACTGTATTTGCAATTTGTTTCATATGAGTGCCCCCCCCCAAAAAAAAAAAAAAGTGCTGGCTACCTTATCAACCTTTTCAACCTACACCGTAACCTCTGCCACCTGGTTGTGTTTTTTTTAGTTTATTTTGGGGTCATTCTATGTTCCTTTAAGACAGTTCCTTAAAAAACAGTGTTGGAGTACTGTGGGTAATAGATTATCGCAATGCGAATAAGGTGGACCGCGCTCAGGGGTGCGTGTACTATAGTAATGGACAGTAGGAGGCTAACAATACTATAC